>NW_026863084.1:0-153842 GCF_026571515.1 Ruditapes philippinarum | reverse complement strand
GGCTATATCTGTATTTAAAATCGAATTGTAAACTTTATTCAACATATAAAATAATGATTAGTCATGCGGAGATAGCTGAGTCAGGCAGTATTTGTATTGTACTTCTGCATATACATGTATAAAATTTACACATAAGACACGTGCTCGCGCCCACGCCTTGTGTCGCACATGAAGACTTGAAATAAGCAATCTTTCAATTTTTTTATGACCCAATGGCAAAATGTCAGTGGTAGTAAACATAAAAAACAACAACATTTGATATGTATATTATATATACCATATCGAACCAAGTTAGCAAATTTTGCGTAAGTTATAGCTACACTGTGAAATGCATATTAAAAATCACTGCCATACTAAATTCAAAATGCACATTTTATAAAAGCAAAATTAATCAAAATAACATGAAATACTTATCTGAAAGACGAATTGGTGAACAGTTGAAACCAGCTGTGTTGAACTGTTGAAGCATTTCAAATACCGAGAGCAGTTTTAATAAGCGATGTTTCCACGTCAAATTTTAAACTTTAAATGCGCAGCCTTTACAATGTACGCACGAAAAACTCGTGCTTGGTAAACTTACGAAAACCAGTTTTATCAGAATGTTTTACCGTTTCACACGGATGAGTTTTGAGGCAATTACACATATGCACCCGTCAAAAATTAAACGGGATTTATTTCTCAAAAGAAGATAAATCTACTTGTGTTGATAGAGTCTCGTGACGACAGATTTAATAACCGATACTCACAAAATAACCATTTTGATTTGGTTTTACGTCGCACCAACACAGTAGTCATATCGCAATTTTCCAGTTTTATTGGTGAAGGAAGACCTCAGTTACCCTTCCATTATTTCAGACACGAGCGGCCACTTGATAAGAACCACCACGTTCACTAAGCTTGCTGGATAGCTTTCTTACATATAATAATCCAAATTCCCTTGCGTGATTCAAACCTACGACAGCGAGATACAAGTGGTTTGAAGTCAACGACCTTAACCACTAGGCCTCGGTCGCTATTCAAAATAAACCTTATCCAAGTACCTTTTTATCCTGGAGTTTTAAAGAAGATCCTTATATAAAATAATCATTATGCAAAAAAACAAGATAACGCCCTGTGTTAGAAAATCTACGGCCTCTTTTTTTACATTATCTGTTATGAACAGACTCAATAACACCTAGTTTGCAATTTTCATATGATATTCTTTTTGCACTACTTTCGACGAAGAACTCTTGCCGGATTATATTCTTCATAACTTCAGGTGTAAAGTGTTGCAGTAAAAAGTTACCAGTGTTATTTTAAGGTCACCTGATATTGCTATCCGTTTGAATCGTGCGTTTACATTTGAACATTTTGAGCTTCATTTCTGGAACCACTGAACAAATTTCAACCTATTTTGGCATAAAGCAACTAGGGGTTTAGAGAAAAAATATGAAAATAATTAAATTGCTCACCTGCGGGGCTGGGTTAAAACCATTAAAAATTAATGCAATCTTTAAAAATCTTCTTTTTTACTCATGGGCATCAAGCAGCCAAATTGTTGGCATGATTGTAATAAGCATTGAGCCCTCTACAAAAATGGTCAGAGATTCTGGGCCTAGGGCGGAGCTCTGTTGTATATATAGTGAAAGTATTTTATTACTTAAAAATCTTTAAAATCTTATCCTGGGTATTTAGGAAATAAAGTAAATACATAGTTATGATGAGAGAGGATGTGTTTACCAAAATTGTGATTTTCATGGTCCTAGGGTCGTAAATTCTGTTGTCTTTTAGGGGGAAGGGGGGCTCTAATGATTATGTAGTGAAAATGCATTTATTCTTCAAAAATCCTCTCCTCTGCTCCTGGCCCCATGTTCACTAACATTTCAGATCCTTATTTTTGGATCAAGATCAAGTTTTTGGATCAGAGTTGGTGTTCACAAAGAATTACGATCAAATCTGATCCGAAAATCTGGATCAAATTGATCCAAATGTTGATGTTCGTATTTAGTTGGATCAAATTAAGGATCAATCCCACAAAACACTGAAAAACGGCTGAGTATGTGTCACAGCAGCGTCGTTTGCGATATTTTGAGTAGCCTACCATTTCATCGGCGGGTGTTTCGGGATCATTCGAACCCACTAGATAACTACAACATTGAAAAAATCCGGGAACGTTATCTTTTCTTTCCTCAAACCAGCTTGAGGATAGTTGGTTTGGTTGATATGTGGAGGGAGACGAAATTTTCCCATGCACTGCCACCGCTTCTGGCAGTTCTTGTTTCTTTGCAATTTTCGGCATCCAATGCGTATCATATTGTAATTGCACAAGTGTACGGGGTATCAAGAGCGACAGTGTCTCGGGCCGTAAAAACATTTTGCCAGGCACTGTGTCATTTAATTAACCAGTTCGTGGTGTTCTCACGGGAAGACATAATACGCCAGACACAAAAACGATTTTACGCTGTGCCAGAGTAAAAGTTAGTAACCAATATAAACAAATTTATCGCATCCGGAAAGGGAGGTAATGTGTAAATCTATTTATAGTTTAAGGCTGAACACTGCTAAATAATTTCCGTCCAGAACATAATACAGGCTTGCTCGTATCGATTCATTCAGGGAATCATGGAGCTAAATAAAGATGCATATGTTGGAAAATAAACATAAACATATACATGCCAAAGGATGTCCTTCTCTTTATTTGTCATTGCTGCCCCTCTAAATTTCCCAAAGAGGCGACTGTAACAATCGTTTATTAGCTTTATTACGTTTAACCTATCTTTCTTGGTTCAATAATGGGAACCGCTTCATTTTGCAGAGGTGCAGACGGTTAACAAAAACAAGCGCCTCCAATTGAAGAGTCTTCCGGACGTCGCTTATGTACTTAATTATCGCGATCAATTGATCCTGACTTTCGGTTCACATGATCGCTATCATTTTTTGTTTAGTGAACACCAAATTTCGGCTCAGTTGCATGTGAGTCAAAATATCAAATCAGCTGATAAATGATTCAGTTAAGCCGTTTACATAGTTATACCCCCACAAACAAAGTTAAGGGGAGAAGGGTATATAGGAGACGGTTTTTCGGTTGGTCGGTTCGAACGTCCGTCAGTCGGTTAGTCGGTCTCCTTCATGTTTTCAGGACAATAACTAGGGTTTGGAATGAGATATTGTGATAAAACTTATATATATCAATCTTATATAAAAAGACCTAGGTTAGTTTTCCATTTGGATCCCTTTGGATCAAGGTCAAGGTCACCTTAACAAAAAAAAAAGAATTCGATTTCCGTACAATATCTAAAATTAGAAATGAGTTAGTGTAATCAAACTTGGTTTTTAGCAAGCTTATATAAAGGTCTTGGTTGGTATTGCATTTGTACCCCCAAAGGGTCAAGGTCAATGTCAGCGTAACTATAAATAGAAAACTGGTGTCTGATCAAAAATCAGAGTTAGGAATGAGATATTGTGATCAAACTTGCTATAAAGCAAGCTTATATGAAGACCCAAGTTAAACTTGAATTTTGACCCAAAGGTTACTTAAATAGAAAAATGTAATCAAACTTGGTATTTAGCAAGCACTTTTGAAGACCCCTAGCTCGATTTGTTTTTGAACCTCATTGGATCAAGAATCACTGTTTCTCAAAATAAAAAATGGTTTCTGAAGGATAACATTAGTTATTAGAAATATTTGTACACAGTTGTGATACTTCATGAATTATAGGTTGAGTTCAAATTTTGCTTCAGACCTCTTAAATTTCCAAAAAGTCGCATGACGATATTAATCACCTTAAGTGATAGCTCTAGTTATAATAAGAAGTCCTTAATACTGCGGAATGCATGGCCCCTTCTTATTTTAGGGTTATGGCCCCAAGTAGATGATTTAATTTGCACAATATAATATCATACATAATTTCATATAAGGACAATATATTGAAATTAAAATATTTATGTGATGTTTTAAGTTTTTAATCAATGTATTTCAGCTATCTACGCAAAAAGAAACATATATTATCTGCTGTAGAATACTCAGGTAACATTAATGTTGAAGATTGAATACCGTTCATGCCGTTGCTAGGAGGCATGAAAAATGTGCACTTTTACATTATCACTAATAAACAGACTGTGATACGCAGGCTTCATAACCTCTGATCCCCTTTCAATATTCCATTTTATTTAGTTTCGCTCATTGTTTTCTCGTTTAGGGCACACGCTTTTTATTACTTGGGGACCATACGCTGCTTTTCATGGAATGGCACGGAAGTGTCACATTGAAGGTTCCATGATAACCGCCGTATAAACACATCTGCGGATGTTTCTAAATTCAAAATTTTACTATTTCATGTTTCAATGTTGAATTCTGCTTAAGCCGGTGCTAGGGGGCGTGGACGGTAACTTGCACTTTCCAGTACCGTCCATGAACAGGCTCAATCAAACCGAGCCTGCAACATTTTCAATTTTGCCGTGTTGGGCTTTCTTTAGGGATTCTGTATTTATCTATTTCAATCAAATCGAGCCTGCAATACTTATGTACAGAGCACGTTAAATAGAATAGAGAAAGTCAGAATCCCTAAAGAACGTCCAAAACGACAAAAATGTACATAATGCAGCTCGGTTTGATTGAGCCTGTACAATGACGCTAGAGGAAAGTGCAAGTTAATTTGTACAACCTCGGACAGCGGCTCAACAAGAATTCAACAGTTAAACTCGAACATATTGCAATTTTGAATCCATATACATCCGCAGATATGTTTATACGACGGTTATCTCTAAGTGTCCTTCGATGAAAGCAGCGTATGGGCCCAAATTTTAAAAATGAGTGTGTTTTTAAGAGAAACGAATGGGCGGAACTGAATAATATGGATTATTTTAATGGAATCTGAGGTTATAAAGCATCCATATCATAGACAACACGTCAAAAGGCAGGTAACATATTAAGGTCAAATCGAAGGAACTAAAGCGACTTTTTACAGCCTCCACACGGCCACTGATGTGGCAATGAAATAGATATAAATATGAAATCTGACTTTTAAAACTTTTTGTAGCAGATAATTATTCAGTTTTATTTTGTTAATCAAACTGCAGCTACTTGTATATATACATGTTAACTATACATTATCCATTGACGTCCACTATCAATGCTCGTTAAGAAAATATAATAGAGCTTGTTCTTTTCTTTTTAAATTGATTATCTTACTTTTAGAAATTGTAAAATGTAGACTAAAGAACTTCCAAACGAATGTAAATTTCCTTTACCTGTTCAATGTGTCATCTAGTCATATTCATTTTCCTCATAAATTCTTGAGATTTACAGGAAAGGACATTTTCCTTATTCTTGTTGTATAGAGCTTAAGTGTCACCTTATAACTATGGTTATGAATGAAAGTTCCGAACAATACAACTAAAATGTAAAATATAGCGGTGAAATGAAAAGTATTTTCTTGGAGAGCCTGATTTGCGGCAAGATTGAATAAAAAATTACTCCAAAAAAATTACACAGTGAGAAGTTTTATTTATTAAACTTCGCCCCGCGGCCCGCTAATATGAGCCCCCTTAAAAGGGGTGGGTAAAATAGATAAATATAGAATCCCTAAAGAAAGCCCAACACGGCAAAATTGAAAATGTTGCAGGCTCGGTTTGATTGAGCCTGTTCATGGACGGTACTGGAAAGTGCAAGTTACCGTCCACGCCCCCTAGCACCGGCTTAAGCAGAATTCAACATTTAAACATGAAATAGTAAAATTTTGAATTTAGAAACATCCGCAGATGTGTTCATACGGCGGTTATCATGGAACCTTCAATGTGACACTTCCGTGCCATTCCATGAAAAGCGGCGTATGGTCCCCAAGTAAAAAAAAGCGTGTGCCATAAACGAGAAAACAATGGGCGGAACTAAATAAAATGGAATTTTGAAAGGGGATCAGAGGTTATGAAGCCTGCGTATCACAGATAAGACGTCAAAAGACAAATTTAAAATACAGGCAACATATCCTAAGGGTGATTCAACATTATTCAAGTAGGAATATTGGAACCAGCCAACTAGAAAATGACGAAAAGTTGAAACTAAAAATACCACAAGCACAACAATAATGTCGTGCTGAACGATCTTCAAGGATCGAAACTATAACATCATTGATTAAATGTACGGGGAGACTTTTTACAGCCGCCACACGGCACAAATAACACGGATGTGATCATAAAATAGATAAATATAGAATCCCTAAAGAAAGCCCAACACGGCAAAATTGAAAATGTTGCAGGCTCGGTTTGATTGAGCCTGTTCATGGACGGTACTGGAAAGTGCAAGTTAAAAGACTTGGGGTCGGTCTTAATTTGGAAGCTTAATACAAACGTGAAATTGTGAGATTTTTTTTATTTAATTATCTGGACAATTGTTTTCACAACGTCCCGGGAAATAAACCACTTGTTCGTCAACTCGAATCTGGATTTTCCGGCCTTCTCTTAACTTATAGTATATTTTTAAGGGGCTCATATTTCACTTTTCTTTACACATTTAAGATGAACACAGAGGTTTTTTATCAATGTGGTCATATTTTCTTCATAGGGTCCGATACACAGGCCTGTTGTTTATAATGTAATTATAGGGATCAAGGCACGCAACTGCAGAAAACCGATAATTAACTCGGCGTCATCGTCAACCTTAGACTCTTTTGTTGCTACGGAAGGCACAAGTTTAATTGTGCAAGTGACGCTTATCCTGGCTGTTTACTATATTATATGCCTGTAACACGATCTATATTAATACAGTATAAAATATACAAACGGCTGTTTCCGCACTGAGTAACTTCTTCTAAAACAAAAAAAAAGATCAAATAAATAGCATTAGAAATGTAAATAAATATCTAATTTATAAAACAAAAACGGGATAGGTCATGTGCATGTATAGGATCCAATCCAAGCACTGACTGTGTTAAATACGTCATTTCTCGATACTTTCACTCAGTCTCATTGAGTAAAGCCCATATAATTGCCTAACGTTCAACACAGTCCTCAACTATTCTGTAAAGTGGTATTCAGATTCGAATAAACTAAGTTTAACTGAGAATTTGTAAGATTAGGAAGGGGTTACCTTGAGGTGTTCTCAATCAAATAATACTGAATGTGAATACCATTTAAGTTTGAGTATGGAGTTTTATTCAATTGGTCACCTATACATTCAAATGCATCTAATACAGGAACTGACATGATATGAGGAAATAAATATTGTAAAACAGGGATGCTTAAGGATAGAGATAGCGCCTTTAGATATATGACAGAAGTTAAAGTTTATCAGATATTTTATCTTACAAAAGGAGGTGCATATTTTATATAGTTATGGAATGTTGCATGTAGATAAACTTTTAAGAGAGTGTTAAGCTCATAGGACATCCGTACTTATCCAAACTTAAGGCTGTCAAAAAAAGGTAAATTTATACGATTCCCAATTGAAAATTTCTTGAATATGCAAAGAACTTTCCTTTCCCTTTTTTCCATGGAAAAAAGCTGTAAGTTGCTATTTTTCAATGTGACCTTCGATTTTTCTGTCGATAATTAATGACTCTTCTCCAGGATGATTTGTCGTATGCATAAAGGTTATGCTATAATTACATCTTATTTATTTATTTATTTATTTATTGTTACGTTTTTGGAGGCTTTTTTTTGAAAAATTAAAAACAATCAATTAGATACAAGTTGTATCACACTGTTTGAACTTCGGGAATGACATCGAACTCCAAGCGATATACATATTTAAAGATATTTTAAAGAACACATGAAAGATATTTTCATGACGTCATGGCATAAACTTTGATGACGATTTAGTATTTCAAATAAAAAAAAACTTTTAAAAATCTTCATAAAAAAACTTTTTTCTTTAAATTTTGTCCATTTAAGCTAAGTATGAGTTGGCAAGTATTTCTATAATTTACTGAACGAGTATGATATTTCATTTCTAAGATACAGTTTGTATCATAAATAATAACTGTATTGTGCTTTACCGCTTTACCGTCAAATATTGCAGTATCCAAGTCAAACGACGTCTTCTTTAGATGAGCCAGCATATTTCAAGAAAATACAACTTGAGAAAAGTGTACTATGATTTTAATAGCAAGGGCCTTTAGTGAAGACATGCGTCGCCTCATTTGCATGCTCGGATACAGCGTAGCAGGTGACACAAAAATTATTAACAGTACAAAACACAGTGTGATTCAACGGTCATTACTCGGCTAGAAATCCTCCAGAAAGTACGAGGTAACCTTTTAAGCCTATGGGAAAATCAATACGGAAGCCACATCGGAGAGTAAAATCACTAAATAATAGAAAAAGTAAAATGACCCGAAAAAAAATTTAAAATCAAAATACAAAAATGACAACAACAGATGAACACTTATCTTAATTAACTTAACGAGAAAACAGGTGAAATAAAGCAAATCAAACTTCAGTGAAAATATGATCAATTAAAACGATATCATAAAACAAACATTTGTATCATCATAATATCATTGCGCTTAAAACTATACTAAGTCTTGCTGTTTTTTATGTTGTTTTTTTATTATTACTTGCGATAAAATAGAAGGATTAATGTCGCTATGTTAGCTTAAATTTGATTGGATAATTGAATTTTAGTCCATCTCAAACAGGTGAATCAAGCCAATATTCTGTTATAATTTGGATTGATTTTGAGTTTTATGTTATTTTCTATTGTTTCCTCAGTAAAATCCTAACGTAATACCGGCTCGCCATGGCGGGCTGGCATTATGAGAAAGATAAAACATAATTTTAAAGAACAAAATCATAAGAGCAAGATTTTAACAGCAGCATCTATCTGTATTCATTTACAAAAATAAACACGTACAAGCATCATTCTATAAATCGATAATTGCAATACACGTTACATCACGGATTTATATTACATGAACTACGGTTGTAATTAAAAGCGTACACGGACATTTATTGACGTTTGCTCATTTTACATACTTCGAAATTTTCTTCTTATCGTTACTAAAGACGGCAAATAAACAATATTATTATAATCAAACAAATCGGTTGCAGACCTCTAATTTAGTATCAGTTAGGCTAAGCCTTAATTGCCTTTATCACGAGATGTTAAAACATGTGACGCCGACTGTCACTTATTCAGAACATTTCGATCCCCAACTTTGTTGTCTGTGTTCGACCGAAAAAGGTTAATTTCCACTATAATTTTGTCAAAAGTAACCAGAGATCAGAGTTCCAGCGATCTGTATAATAATCTTATAATAATAGAAATTAATATTGACTGAGTAAAAGTAGCTATAAATGGTAATAAAAGTGATCACGTCACAATAAAGTTTAAAGTAACTAAAGTATATAAAGCCAATTAGCACCATGAAAACGCAACGGCCGCTGTGCTGTAGTGGTTAGCATACTGGACCGGCAATCCAGAGACCCGTGGTTCGAGTTCCGGCTCCTGCGTACCGATATTCGTGCGACTTTTCTATGTACAATTTCCCGCTCATGACTTTCTATATATACTGTAGAACTTCTATGAGTCGAACTTCAATTAGTCGATTTTCTCGATGTGTCGAAGTAAAAGGAAAGTTCCGATTTTAACCCCTATATATTCCTTATAAAAACCTATTTATGAGTTCTGTCGAAGTTTTTTCATGGTCCGTATAGAATAAATTAAGTACAATTCACCACAAATAAGCCGAAGTCCTTTGATATTTTTGACATCTTTCGATCTTGAGATATTTGACAGAAGTAAACAGTAAGACAGTGTAACAACTACATGTACTTTCATTTGAGGACTTCCGTGACCCGGTGTCGCGTGATAATCACACGCGAAATATTTACTAAAAACTGGTCAAGTTATCGCCCTTTCCTATTGTTACGCCTTTTTTTACTTCCTTATTTACGTCAACGGGTCGAAATTTTGTTATGAGACTGAGACCGATTTATGAGTCGTGTCCCGATGTGTCGAAGTTTTTACGCAAGTCCCTTCAACTTCGACTTACCGAAGTTTTACTGTATATAATTTTTGCCGGAACTGGGCGATACGTTCGAGAAGAGGGATATATAAGAGCAATCTGGGTGCGAGTGCTTGAAGTGTAACTGTATGTAATTTATCTTTATACAATCACAGGGAAACAAAACGCACTACAAATCAATTGATTTAAATGTTATCCAATTTTATAAAGAGGAAATAAATGTGTAAGATAAATTGTACGATTTCCAAATTTGTTTAAGTAGATAACATTTATTATAACTATAAGTGTGTTTTTGGCGCGGATCGAATATCGTTTATATCCAACTGCTATATCAGTATTTACTACGATACAAAGGGTATTCCTATTGGTTTCAAATTGATATAAGGAAGATGGTGTTGTTTTAGTTTTGATTGTGTTTGCTTTCGTATCTAGTATGTTATTGTTTTCAGTCGCTTAGTTTGCAGAATTAAACAAGTGCATACAATATTAAGAGACTAATAAACGTTTAGAATATTGCATTCGTATATATTGTATTTCGATACAGGCAAAGGAAGTCATTTGGGCATTGGCAGACGCAACAATGAAGATGCAAGTCCACTATGTGTTCTTCTTTTTGGCGTTATGCATTTGCGGTGAGTTAAAATATTATTATATAGATACTTTATTATATAGGGAATGTAGCAATATTGTTTGTTTCCAAATAATTATTTTACAAGGCTTTTAGCATGAGTATAGTTAATGAAAAATAATCGTGCCGTCTATCACTAATGGAGATGTACATACTAGCATCGTTGTGGTTAAATTCATGTACTTGTAGATGTTCAACAAGTTGATAAGATTGAAATGATAAATTATCTTTTGTTTTTGATTGTATGTCCCCCGAGACTACAAAGGCCATGTTGTGTGTCCCGCTTCATTAGTTGAGAAAGAAGAAATCAAATGCAGCTTCGTGCATTATTCAAGGGACGAGTGTGCATCTGAGTAGACCAACCAATACAATTTCACCATAGAAAACTAATCATTTTTCTCATATAAAATAAATCATAGCCCTGGTGGGATTCTTAACATCATGGGGAATGGGAGCGATTTGTCATGATTTAAGGTACCCTCTAATTATGATACTTAAAATAAAATTGAAATTATAATATAATTAAATCTTGTGTCCCTTTTTTCTACCCACCCCTTTTTTCACGACTGTTCTGTATCTTTATTACAATTTGGCAATTTATATGCAATTTTCTTGTGATGAATGCTTCAGAGGGATCACTTCTCCTCCGTGTTTTGCACTTCACACAGTAGATGTCCGGTGCCATGAGAAAGCTGTAAAAGTTGCCTCGTACACTTCTGTGTTATTTTAATTCTGTGGTCAATCGGGATCATTTATTTCAGTACTTCCGTGTTCCCTACAAGCCGGTGTTGAAGAAGTGAGGGATGTTAGACTGTTTCATTATCCTTCATGTACAGACTCAATCAAAAACATGTTTTATGTAGTTTTTTGTGATTGATGCGTCCGAGAAAACGCTCTTCTTCCAGTTTCATAGAAACTTTTGCTCGATGTGTGTATCGAAACCAAATCATTTGCCCTTTGCTGCTGGCAAATACACTGAAATAGGACCCGGTCAATTCATATATGTTAAAATTTAAAAACTTCAGGAGTATATGCACTCAATGACGTAAATTCATTTAGATATTTACGTCAATCATATTTGTGAGACTGTTTTTCTCTTCTTCTTTTTTTCGGAATACGGTCCTTTCTTTAGTTTGTCTCCTTTTTAAGAAACTAAAATGTAGATATTATCTTTCAAATTTTCATAAATTAAATGTGTTCACATTAAATTTAGCAGCAATTTTTATTGCGCATAACACGTATTAAGGTTAATATATGTTGCAATGTCCATAACATTATTATTCTGTTAACTAATTAGTGATTGAAATTTATTATATGAATATAAATAGTATTGATCTGGTAATCTAATTTGATGACAACTAAATATTTATTTCGTTTAGTTAAAAAAGCCGACAGCGCATGTCCAAATAGTTACTGGGGAACTGACTGTAAGCAAGAGTGTGAGGTTAACTGTTACAGTTCATATTCTTGTGATCAAGAAACTGGAGTATGTGGTTATTGTAGATACGGCTTTTGGGATGACTTCTGTAATAGAAAATGTCCAGAAAACTGTAGCTCTTCTTCATGCAATCAAGATGGAAGTTGTCAGTCTTGTCTGGATGGTTTGTTCGGTACAACGTGCAAAAATATGTGTGATACAAATTGCAGGAAATGTCATCAAACGACCGGCGCATGTACAACATGTAATGTTGGTTGGTGGGGAGAATTCTGTAACTACACATGCACTCCAAACTGCAAAATATGCGACAAATTAGCAGGTGGGTGTGAGAAATGTAAAAACGGATACTGGAATAGTTCATGTGACGAAAGATGTCCTGCGTCGAATTGTGATATTTGTACTATCACATCAGGGGAATGTCAGACGTGTAAAGCAGGATTTTGGGGGACAAACTGTCAGAAAACTTGTGGAAACTGTGAGTCGGATAAATGCGGTAAAACTGATGGACTATGTACATCATGTCAATCTGGATATGCTGGTCAAAACTGCACAATACCTTGTAGTGTTGAAAATTGCAACTCGGTCTCATATTGCATAAATAATGGGTGTAATGCATGTATTTCTGGATACTGGGGTGACTTTTGTGAGAATAAATGCAGTCAGAATTGTTCATCAAGCTGTGATAAAAGCAATGGAAATTGTAGCAGCTGTACATCCGGCCTCTGGGGAGCAAATTGTGACAACAAATGCATGTACAACTGTTCCTCGTCAAGCTGTATTAGATCAAACGGACAATGTAGCACTTGCAAGTCTGGACTTTGGGGTTTATCGTGTGATGAAATCTGTGGCCATGGTTGTGAATCCTTAACCTGTGATAGGGACGATGGAGAGTGCAGCAGTTGCAAGAATGGTTTTTGGGGCGAAATTTGCCAGAATGCTTGCGGTCAAGGCTGTGATTACACAACTTGTAGAAAAAGTGACGGATATTGTAATCTTTGCAAAAGCAGATTTTGGGGAGACGTTTGTAACAAGACATGCAGTAAAAATTGTTTGAGCTGTAGTAAAGACATTGGTGTGTGCAAAACATGCAATGCTGGATTGTGGGGGCCATCATGCAGACAAGAATGCAATCAGTCGTGTTCCACTTTTGAATGTTTTATCGAGTCCGGCGAATGTAAGAAATGTCATTTAAATAAATGGGGAATGTTTTGTGAAAAAATATGTAGCACATCTTGTTCATGGGGTTGTCACAGGCAAACTGGACATTGTTTAACTTGTAAAAACAGATACTGGGGTCAGGATTGTTCCAACATGTGCAACAGCACAAGATGTGAACAGTGCTCTATAACAAATGGAATATGCACATTATGTCAACCTGGATTTTGGGGTGAGGACTGTCAGTCTTCATGCAAATCTGATAAATGCCTTCAATGCTATAGAGACACTGGTTATTGCAGTGCATGTCCACCAGGTCGATGGGGATTGTTTTGTCAAAACACATGCCGGGATGAGTGTCGATGTTGCAGCATTAGTACTGGATCTTGCTCATTGTCATGTCCTGATGTTTTAGGTTCGACCAATTTAAATTCATTTTGTTCCATTTTCATTTATTCCTACTGCATATCTTGATAAGTTTAAAAACTGAAGTGCTACACCATCTAATCTATCATTATATTTTATAGTGGTTCCCGTATTTTCTTAAATCAATGCCTATTCAATTTAGTATAGCTACTACTATTTAAATAGGGAAAATAAATTCACTAACAATTATGAAATCGTTGAAACTATTACAGATGCTGGTAGTTTAGCACAAGAGAAAACACAAAACTGTCACAATCATATTGTCGTTACGGTCATCTGCATTGCTGTTAATGCTGTTGCCTTTGGATTAAATGGTGTTATTAGACACATGTATTATAGTTATTTTCTTCTTCATTAAACTTAATAGATTGCATGAAGAATTTGGCGCATCGCGCTCTCAGATATCATTATATTATGAAGTCTAAAATATTTTTGTTTCCGTTTGCATAAAACGCTCTTCCTATATAGATACTACATTATACTAACGCTTAAAACTTTAAAAGTATTAAAACGACTTCTGAAGATTAGACGTTTGTAATTTCATTTGTATAATGATGTCACGTAAAATGTCCGATAAATATTTAAACATGAGGTCAGTTGTCGTTATGTTGCGTCAATAAAATAACGGTAAGCCAAACTAATCAAGAATGTTAAAACATTGTATAGTTATTTAAAAGCAGAAAATTGTTGTATCATTTTGTTAGATTTCATAATTACGAATTTGTTCCTTCGTACTGATAATGAATTCATTATTTTATAACTATAGATTAAGACGACGGAAATATAGAAAGGAAGAGAACAGGGCAAAAGGTAAAAAATAGTTATGCTGCTAAAAATGTGCTCAATGCTGTTGTCAAATTATTCTCCTCTTCGGTACCATTGATTCAAGCACGTTAGCATTGAAAATAAGATATTGCTGTAAGCCGGTATTAGGGCCGTAAGAGATTTTCCCGTTTTTAAAATATTCCTCCCGAAAGACTTCTTCAAACCAAGTCTGCAATTTTCATATAATATAGTTGATTAACTGCTTCCTTATATTTATCAAGATATCGTCATATGCCATACAAATAGCAGAATCCAGATAAAACAATATGTTGAGGTAAAAGATTGTTATTTTTTTAAAATAAAATTGACATAAAGACATGTTGTTTTCTTGATACAAGTTATTATTATATAACGAAGTTACATAAACAGCTCTCGGTGTCAATGACTTTATATGTACCTACTTAAATAATATCAGAGGAAAATATAATTCACAAAATATTCTGTTTGTTCTCTATATACTGTTGAATAGTGTTTATTTATATTTTAATTTTAATGTTTGTTTGTATGTTTGTTTGTTTGATAGTTTCCCCCTTTATTTTGTTGTTAAAGGTTCAAGGGCGTCCACTGAAATGGTCAACAATCCATCCATATCGAGAAGAATACGAGATCCAATGTACATCAATGCCACTGAATCTAATCTTAGTGAAAAACTACCATCGACTGAATCAAACCTAGGTGAACGTTCATCAGGTCATGTCTATGAATGCCTAAGACATTGAATGGTTCGAGTGACTTCTTTGTAACTGTCTGTCACATTATTTTTACAATTTTTCAAAGGGCTTCTCAAAATCTTGTACACGCAATTTTAAAAAAACAGTCTAAGAAGGGACACACCTTTTATGTTACATTAATAATAATTTCCCTTTAATTTTTTGTTAATTCCTATTACTAGTATATTACCTTGTATAATTAGAAGTTCATAATTTTATATAAAGCGTGTTTTGCATATTGTTTCTTAAAATGCAAACTTTGATTGTTGATAACCGGCACAGCTAAAACGGTTGTAAGAAATTGAGGCAAAGCCGGTACTCCTGGGCATTACATCCTGACAAAACCTTCCAAAGAATTTGTTGTACTGCACAATTTCTTTTCTAAGATGGACAACAATTGCAATTTAAATAATCTCAATAAGCGTGTAAGTGAGAATGTTGGCACTATTACTAAATCACAGTGCCTTTACCACGTGATATATTGTGTTGTATTGTCTGCGTTGATCAGTAAACAATGCAAAAATGTGTACAGTTGATATTTTCTTTTGTTTACAACGTTAATTATTCATTTATTTCATTAAGATTAATGAGGTAACTGTCAAGACTGCTAATTCTAGTAAGTTACATATTGATGTACTTTAGTCCAAAACAAATCGTCACATTTGTAGTATGCCATTAGTAGGAGTGTGTACATCTGGATTTTAGTGACAAAAAAACTGCTGTAAACTAGTATATACAAAAGGGACATAACTGTTTTCGTTATAATATGAATTAAACTCTAAATATTTTTTAATGTTTTCCCTTACTTTCTTGTAAATGTCTGCCATAGCGCATAGAACAAATGATACAATTATATATAAGATTTATGAAGCATTATTGCTGGAACCTTTCATTGATGAGTACTGACATGTTTGGTTCTTATGTCACTTTATTTTATACCTGTTACTGCATATCAAATTGGCAGTTATTAATTTTAATTCAGTTTTATTATTGTATGCTTTATTTACGTAACAGTATGTGCTTTTTGAGCACTCTCTCCTGTTTTAACAATTTTCAGTACTTTATTTTGTTTAATGAATTACATTTCATTTTACAGGACTTGTATATATTATATTATAACGTATAATCATTTATTAATCTTGTTGTAATCAGATTACAATTTTTTATTTCGACATCTTTAAGGATAACGTAAAGTTTAGTGTACTTTATGCAACTTATTCTGCAATTTGAATTTAAAGATAAGATAAAAAAAGATATGTAATGAACTGTTAACATGTTTGGCATTCTTGTGTTTTTTAGTTAACATGTTTGACATAGATGTTATTTAGACTTTTTACTAATGAAAATATGAATGTATGCAAATATAACATAACAATAGATTGAAGCATAATGACAGAATGGTATATTGTTTGTGTTTATTCGTTTGTCAAAAAAGATGTACGATAATATTATAGTGTTTATATTCAAAGGATTTTGCTGTATTTATAATGTCCTTTTTAAATGGTAAATTCATGTTATGAATTCTGCTGATTATCGCAAAGTTGTTTTCTCTTTGTAAAATGCAGGTTTTCTGAATAACAAACGCAGTTTGTTTGTCCGATATTTCCGGCAGTGGAGAACCATTATGAATGCAGTCTACATAACAAGCCAATAATATTGATCAATTAGGAAATCTGAACCTTTTGAAGTTCTGATATATGAACGACCTGCAGATTTCTAAACTTAGATTGGTACTATTAGTCTACTATTCGGGAGTTTGGAAATTGATTTTTCGGACAACAGTATTTCATTTCACAAGAACATTGATATGTTTAGAATGTTCCTCATATATAACAATATTACCTCACGTGACAAGCTATACAATGTTGTTAGATACGGACATATTCTTATAGTATGTTTGTGTTGATACAGATTATTAATTTATCGCATGACAACAATTTTTTTAACAGATACTCACAAAATAACCATTTTTATATGCCCGAAAAAATTTCGGGCATATTATGTGATACTCCCTGGCGTCTGTCCATCCATCTGTCTGTCTGTTTGTCTGTCTGTGCGTCCGTTAGCAATTTGGTTTCCGGAGCATAACTTAAGTTACATTTGGCCCACAATATTCAAACATCATAAGATGACTGTCCATATTGGATAGAAGACCCCTATTGATTTTGAGGTCACAAGGTCAAAGGTCAAGGTCACCTTAACCTTAAAACTGAAAACAGTTTCTAGAGCATAACTTAAGTTCCTTTTGGCCCACAGTGATCAAACTTCACAGGATGATTGTCCATATTGGGTAGAAGACCCCTGTTGATTTTGGGGTCACAAAGTCAAAGGTCAAGGTCATTATTATTTGAAAACTGAAAACAGTTTCTGCAGCATAACTTAGAAATTCTGGTAACAAAGTGATCCCTCGGAAGCATTAATCACAACAAAATTACAAGAGAATTGCAGAATCGGTTTAATTGAGTCTGTACATGAGGGATAATGAATACGTGCAACACCCCTCACGTCCCCTAGCACCGGCTTGAACGGTACTTAAGTTCCATTTGGCCCACAATATTCTGATTGTCCATATTGGGTAGAAGACCCCTTTTGATTTTGGAGTCAAAGGTCAAAGTCACTATTACCTGAAACTGAAAACAGTTTCCGGAAGATAACTTAAGCTCTATTTGGCCCAGTGTTCAAACTTCATAGTATAATTGTCCATATTGGGTAGAAGCACCCTTTAAATATTGGGGTCACAATGTCAAAGGTCAAGGTCACTTTTACCTTAAAACTGAAAAAAGTTTCCAAAGCTTACCTTAAGTTCCATTTGGCCCACAATATTGCTACTTCATAGGATGATTGTTCATATTGGGTAGAAGACCTCTATTTATTTTGGGGTCACAAGGTCAAGGTCAAGGTCACTATTACCGTAAAACTGAAAACAGTTTTCCGGAGCATATCTTAAGTTCCATTTCGCCCACAGTTTTCAAACTTCATAGTATGATTGTCCATATTGGGTAAAAGACCCCTTTTGATTTTGCTGTCACAAGGTCAAAGGTCAAGGTCACTATTACTTTAAAACTGAAAACAGTTTCCTGAGGATAACTTAAGTTCCATTTCGCCCACAATTTTCAACTTTCATAGAATGATTGTCCACATTGGGTAAAAGACCCTTATTGATTTTGTGGTCACAAGGTCAAAGTCACTATTTTCTGAAACTGAAAACAGTTTCCGGATGATAACTTAAGATCCATTTGGCCCACAGTGTTCAAACTTCATAGTATGATTGTTCATATTGGGTAGAAGCCCCCTTTTGATTTTGGGGTCACAAGCTAAAAGGTCAAGGTCACTGTTACCTGAAACTGAAAACAGTTTCCGGAGCATACCTTAAGTTTCATTTGGCCCACAGTGCTCAAACTTCATAGAATGATTTTCCTTATTAGGTAGAAGATCCCTATTGATTTTGGGGTCATAAGGTCAAAGGTCAAACAGTTTCCGGAGCATAACTTAAGTTCCATTTGGCCCACAATTTTCAAACTTCATAGTATGATTGTCCATATTGGGTAGAAGACCTCTATTGATTTTGGGGTCAAAAGGTCAAAGTCAAGGTCATTATTACTTTAAGACTGAAAACAGTTTCTGAAGCTTAACTTAAGTTCCATTTGGCCCACAATATTCAAACTTCATAGAATGATTGTCCATATTGGGTAGAAGACCCCTATTGATTTTGGGGTCACAAGGTCAAAGGTCAAGGTCACTGTTACGTGAAACTGAAAACAGTTTCCTGAGGATACCTTAAGCTCCATTTGGCCCACAATGTTCAAACTTCATTGCATGATTGTCCATATTGGGTAGAAGCCCCCTTTTGATTTTGGAGTCACAAAGTCAAAGGTTAAGGTTACCTTAAAACTGGAAACAGTTTCTGGAACATACCTTAAGTTCCATTTGGCACACAGCGTTCAAACTCAAAAGGATGATTGTCCATAGGAGGATTGCTTTTTGAAGGAGGTAGTACTTTATTTAATTCTTATGTCTAAGAAATGATTCATCCTTACTAAAAAAACACTTTCGGGTATATAATGCTCCGCCTAGCGGTGCTCTTGTTGATTTGGTTTTACGTCGCACCAACACAGAAGTCATATCGCAACTTTCCAGCTTGATTGGTAAAGGAAATCCTCGGGTGCCCTTCCGTGCATTATTTCAGGCACGAGCGGCCCACCTGATTAGAACTATCGATGTTCAAGCTATATGGATAGTTTCCTCACAAGAAATAATTCCCTTCGAATCCACAATAGAGAGGGACAAGTGGTTTAAAGACAACGTCCTTAACAACTAGGCCACGGTTGCCCCCACAAAATAACCCACGTACCTTAAAATTATACACTTCAAGTGATACGTATACCAAATGATGGTTTTTCACGCTCTATGTTATGAAATTATTTTACATTGTTTCAATTTATTGGTCATTGACGAATGACATAAAACATCTTGAATTTTACGAAATTTGTCCAAGGCTTGCTTCTATATATATTTATTGATTGTTTCATATCATTTTCAGTTTCACTCTAATGACATTGTGAATCCGGTAGAGGTAAAAATCAGTTCAATAAATTAATCATAAGTATGTTATGTAGATTTTTGATTGTTTAATTTTTCTTGCTTTGGAGTTTATGACACCCGAGTTTAATCAAAATCATCTGTCTTGTTTCGGAGTAATATGACCTGTAATGAAAAATTACTAAATTGACGAACTATCGTTAATGTAAAATATGTACTCTTGTTTGTCAAACAATACAGAAACGGTAGTTTCCATTTTTAATTAAAAGCATTCAAATAGACCAACTTAACAGACTGAATTTGATGATACATGTAATAGCCTTATGTACAAAGGACGTTGCATAAGTCTGAAATGTGAATAATCGTCCTTCTCATATATCTTTTGCTTCTACATGTATAAGGCCTTTTATAGCGAATAATAATACAACTTCAGTCCTTTGTTGATGACACTGCAGCAAACATGAAAATATTCATATAGACTTTACTTAATCATTTAAGATAGAATAAATTTAGTGTAGTCACTAGCAGTTCCTAAAAGCAATACAGTTCATTAAGGAAAGACTTTTGACAGAAATCATGGATTTTTCATGATGTTGATTCACAATTATATGAGTCATTAATGTAAGTCAAAATATGATAAAAAAGGAAAGGCGGCGTTCAATGAACGCTACCTCCACATACACAGCAACAAGAAACGGTGGTAAGGAGCCCAGGAGGACCCCAAAAAAAAGCAGGCCAGGGCACAAGGTAGAACCTATATAAATAAAATTACTTCGAGAGAATTATCAATGTTTAAAAGAATTAAATATCAGTATATAATAAGCTCACTCACTAAGAAAACATGTTTTGTGGAAAGTCTAATTTTTAACATATAATGACATCTAGATGCTTGATGTTACATCTAAATACAATCCAGTGATTTCTTTTATGTTTGATTTAAACTTCATATAAAGTTAAAAGTAAAGTGTTACCTTGCTATAAAGCAAAACATTTATAGATTGAATTAATCATTAAACCATGTATGTAATTTATTTTAAAAACAATAACACTGAAATAAACTGCACTACAAATCAGTGAAAGTTACCAAATGTTATAAGAAGGAAAACAAGTCTTAGGAAGTGTGTACAATATTCCAAGTTTATTTAGATAGCATTCATAATTAGCATTTATGAGCCGTGTCATGACAAATCCAACATAGTGCGTTTGCGACCAGCATGGATCCAGACCAGCCTGCGCATCCGCGCAGTCTGATCAGGATCCATGCTGTTCGCTATCACTTTCTCTACTTGTTATAGGGTTGGTAAGCGAACAGCATGTATCCTGATCAGACTGCGCGGACGCGCAGGCTGGTCTGGATCCATGATGGTCGCAAACGCACTATGTTGGTTTTGTCGTGACGCGGCTCATATGTGTTTGGGCGTGGGTCGAATGTCGTTTATATTTTCGGCTGTTATCTCAGTATTTACTACGATACAAACTATATTTTAATTGTTTTCATAATATAGGGAAGATTGTGTCACTTTTTGTTTTTATTGGTTTTGCTTTTTTATCAAGTATGTGTATCCATGGTCAAGTCGCACAATTGGTATTACGCCAGAGAAGAGATTGCTCCGCCCACTGGTTCACGTTACCCGGTCATTCACAACCTTAGACAAAACACGGTACCGACGTTTACGGGAAACTATTATGCCACTAAAGTGCCTAATTAATTTACCTTATATAAGTTGGTATATATAGAATTTTAAATTAAATGCTTTTCTTGATTAATTCAATGTATCATGGTATTTAAATAAAAGTAACAAATAAATGCATTCATGCATTAATGATGAATGAAACGTTTGGCTAAGATCTTGTTATATTTCTCGTTGACTTCAAGGAAGATGTTACTAACAGAATATCATTTTAGTTTACAAATTCAAAGATAGTTAAAATTTAAGTAGCGGAACATATAAATAGTAAAATTATATCAATAACACAGTAACATTTACAAATGTTTTTAGGGTTTTATGTGCGAAATCACTTATATATAATGCATTTGTGCATAAATTGTTAAAATTCAATGAGAAAATTACCCTTGCGTAACTTTAATATATGATTATATGTATATTTGCACATTAGATATGTTTCGTGATAAAACGCAATATTATTCATTTCAAAATAAGTTTCGCATACACTAAACCTCGGTTTTAAATTAAAACCATGATCAGATATGATCTTATAGAAGCAAATATATATTCATAATTCATTGAGCTTTAATAGGAATATTTAGGTAGGATAATTTCACCTAAAATATTCATTGCATATTCTCTCATTTTATTTGTAAGTACTTTTTTCTACTGCAACATTTTATTATAAACTTTGTTATAAACGAACAAAATATGTCATACCATCTGGATATTCTGGGACCTTATAATATATTATGTGATTATGAATGGACATAATTGTAATAAAGGAAGGAATAGAGTAATTGTTTAAACTTTTTCCTTGTTAAATGTAGTGTGGTATAGACAATTTTAACTTTCGTACCTGCTGAATAATTTATTTTCTTCATATACTTAGCATACAAAGTAACTGATATTTTTTATTTATTTATTTTTTATTTTATTTTATTTATTTTTTTTTTGGTAATGAACTAACTGACTACATTTGCCAATATGTCAGGATATTTGGTAACTTAGATATACCGATTTAATAGCTTTAAATTGACAAAGAAAATCAAAATAATTTCAATATAGATACTGCTGCAACATTGTTTTATACATAAAGCTTGTAATTGCGGACTTTGCAAACATCTTAGCATGAAACCGAAGTCGATCGCCGATTGGCTTATCTGTAAGACCCCTGCCAAAGCTTGATTGACAGGCGGCGTTATGTCAATTATTGGCAAATAAATATATAAACAGATATATCGGCGATTATTTAGAGATCAATGAACGTTTTGGAATATTGAATTTGTAATTGTATTCCTGTATGTCATGTTATTTTCGATGATAAGAAAACAATCCAATCATATCAAAATGTATTTTTGAAAAATCTTCTTGACCTTTGTACAATGTTTCATCTAATATTCAGTTTTTTCGTTTTTTCTTATATCAATTCATATCATTTTTGATGATTTCAACAAAAAAAAGGATATTTGACAACCCGAAAGTTATAAACCTGAGGCGTGAAATTTCATACAGAAGTAGAAAGTAATTTGGGCAGCGACAGACGCAACGACGAATATGCAAGTCCACTATGTGTTCTTATTTTTGGCTTTATACATTTGCGGTGAGTAAAAGTGTAATTATGTTGATACTTTATTATGATGGTAATGTAGCAATACTTTTGTTTACAAAATATTATTTTATAAGGCTTGTTGCATGAGTATAGAAAATGAAAAATAATATAACGTGTTGTGTATTCCTAAAAAGGAGTTGTACGTAGCAGCATCGTTGTGGTTAAATACATGTACTCGTAGATGTTCAACAAGTCGATTCAAGGACACTTTAAAGGCCACGTGGCGTTTCCCGCTTTATTGGTTTAGAAAAAAGATATCAAATGCAGCTTCATGCATAATTTAGGGCAGAAGTGTGCATCTGAATAGACCAATACTTTTAAGAAAAGACAGCTGATAAGTTTTCTCACATGAATAAAAAAACATCATAGGCAGGGCAATGGATGCAATTTGAAATGATTTAAGGTACCCGTTTTTGTTATAATTTAATTACATCTAGTGTCACTTTCTTTTACCCTATCCCTTTCTGTTTCACACGATTGCTTATTATGTCTCCATCTTTATTAATGTGTTCTGTATCTTGATTGAAGTTTGGCAATTTTCATTCCATTTTGTTGTGATGAATTCTTCCGAAGGATCAGTCTTTTTCCAGATTGTATACAGAAGATGTCAATTGCCGTAAGGAAGCCTTTCTTCAATTCAGTGTTATGATTTTCTGGTCCCTCGGGATAATTGATTTCAGCACTTTTTTGTGTTGAAAATTTTATACTGCCAAAGCCAACGCTGGGGTCGTGAGGGACGTTGCACTTTTTCATTATGCCTCATATACAGACTCAGTCAAACCGAGTAATTATGTTGTTATTTAATTTAATGCTTCCGAGCATGACTTCTTCCAGTGTTTATCTTAAGTATTTATCAAATCTATTGCCCGATTTGTGTATGGAAACCATATCTTTTACCTATTGCAAGCTTAGAAATAAGGTTGGAGTCACTGAAATAGCGCCCATCGAATATATGTAAATGAAATAAGGGGTTGTTTGGATACTCATTAAAAATTATTTTATGTTTTGTAATTTTTTGCCAAAAGGTAACTTTACTGATATCCCTAAAAAAGATAAATTTCATTCAATAATTCAAATAATTTCTGTTAACTGTTGTACATGTAATATTCAGGTAACTGAAACTGGTATCCCGCTACAACTTTTAGAACATACTATATATAACCTAGCTTTACATTGCAATTGTTTATTAACAAACTGTAATAATATATATCAAAGTTATGATTGTCTTTAACGAAAAGACAAGATTCGTCTATTTCACTAATGCTGCATTTTTATTAAAAAAAATAATTTATGAACTTATAAAAATTTGCTTTGCTATCCTCAGTGCCATCGTGACGTATGTAACTAAATTTCAGATAAAGTATCGAGAACTTTCCTATTATTAAAAATATATTAGTAAATCGTTGCGAAAACTAACGAAAAGGCTTCCGAAGATGAATAGGTCTCAGTTAAATATTACCAAACAATACAAATTGAAGTTATTTCTCAACTTACGAAACTTGCGAACACAAGGTTACTCTCAAAATATTATATACTACGTTGTACTAAATACTACCGGAATTTATTCAACCATGACAAATGAGATTGTTTATTGATAATAATGTACTTTCCTTTATAACCTTGTTAAGGAACAAAAATGTACATATTATATTGAAAATTTTCGTAAACAAAATGTTTTCGCGTTAAATACAACTTTGAATTATCGGTCTAGCTCCTTAGCCTAAAAATCAAAATGGAGGCCAAAATTCAAAATGGCCACCAAGATGGCCACCAAAATCCGGTATTTTTATATATCCTAAAGTCATATTTACAATATTTTGCAAAATAATGCAGTATCTAGAGTAATATGTTTCTTGCATGCTATAAACAAAAAATCTGTGAAGACTTACACGTTATATTTGGCATACGAAAATGTGGTGAATATTTCCGAAAGTATAGGGCTTTTACTGTTTTGCATTTAATGACTCATAATTCACGATTTTTAGATATTTTGGACTTCACGTATAACTCTGAATAAAAATTAAGTTTAAAGTTTAATGTTGATACCCTGTTATCAATATAAGAACGATATTTTATACGGTGACCGCTGATACTTCTTAAAAAGTGACAATTAAATAATAAATTTCTACTGTAAACGTCAAATTTATGATATATTTTACTATTAACCTCAGGTTCTCAGTTTTTATACGTATATCCAACAGACAAACGTTACATTTTAACATGTTATAGTCACTGAATAATATTTAACAACACAAAGTTAGAATTATCGTAGCCTGTAATAGTAGCGTTTACTTCTGCATAGGTCATCATTTTGAAGCCCTTTCTCAAGTACAGCTAAATTTGAACAGTTTCATACATTATTTACTGTTGGCAACACATTTTTCAAAAGTGGCTGCCATGGAATATTTTGTCTTGACCCTATTTTGCAACCTGTGTATGTATTAGGCATATATCGAAGGGTTCGGTTCTGCGCACAACTGATCAACTTCACAGCGTTATAAATAGAAATTAAAGTTGCATGCCTCTAGATGGGCTTAAATATTTCAATAAAATCAACATTGAAAAATATATTCTAAGATTTTAGAAAGGTTAAACATTTCACAAATCCTAGAAATAAATTAAATGTTATTTGTAATTTATACCTGATTTTACAGTATTCATCATCGTATTTGTAAATGATATACATGCACTTTTTGGTAAAATTGTAGATTTTAAGTGTCGTTTGCAGTGTATGAATTACTTTATTTATTAACATATATATAATATTTTACTTATTTAAATAGATTTTATAACAAATTCCTGAAAATATATCAGCATGAATTTTAAGGCATGCTGCTTAAAAGCTTAATTATGTTTAGCTTAGTTTATGAGTGTTTGGGTAAAACAGCACACTGACACATAACTGGCCATACCGCGCCAACCATTTTAATTGTTAGCATAAGATTATTGACCCTAAAAAGGGTTACAAACATTCACAATGAACCTGTGCAAAATTATGTTATTCAAGAAAAAAATATGTGACAGTAAATATTCATTGCAACCTATTCACCAATGAGCATAATCGCGTGTAAAACATGATGAATATGTGTAATTTTATTTTATCCTGTTTTATATCTTAGAAGGAACACCTGATTATTACGGTTTACAGCAGATAGAGATTTCAAAATTTTTCTTAGAAAATTTCAGGAGAATTGGATGACTTTTTTAATTAATTTATAACTAATTTTTATTTTTTGAGAATTTAAGATGGAAAATGTTCATCAACATTAATGTTCTCTTCTATTTAATTAATTTGAATTTATAACATGCATTTTAAATTGATCTGATGTCAAATCAAATTAAATATTTTATTTCGTTTAGTTAAATATGCCGACAGCGCATGTGTAAATGGTAACTGGGGAACTGACTGTAAGGAAGTGTGTGAGGTAAATTGCTTTTCGTGTGATGAGGTAACTGGAGTATGTGGTTCTTGTAGGAACGGCTTTTGGGGTGACTACTGTAATAAAAATTGTCCAGAAAACTGTAAGTCTTCCTATTGCCGCAAATATGACGGAAGTTGTTACTCTTGTTCTGATGGTTGGTATGGAACAACGTGCAATAATTCGTGTAATATAAATTGCAAGAACTGTCATAAAACGACTGGCGCATGCACAATATGTCATGTTGGAAGGTGGGGGGAATTCTGTGACTTCACATGCGCTCAAAACTGCAAAATATGTGACAAATTACTAGGTGGGTGTGAAGCATGTAAAAACGGATACTGGAATATTTCATGTGACGAAAGATGTTCTGCGTCGAATTGTGATATTTGTAGTATCACATCAGGAGAATGTCAGACGTGTAAATCCGAATTTTGGGGAGAAAACTGTCAGAAAACTTGCGGAAAGTGTAATTCAGATAAGTGCAGTAAAATTGATGGACGATGCACATCATGTCAAAATGGATTTTGGGGCGAATTTTGTCAGAATACTTGCGGTCAAGGTTGTTCAATTTCAACGTGCAGAGAAAATGATGGGTTTTGCAGTACTTGCAAAAGCGGTTATTGGGGAGATAATTGTAACAAAACCTGCATGTACAACTGTTCCTCGTTAAGCTGTAGTAGATCAAACGGACAATGTAGTACTTGCAGCTCCGGACTCTGGGGTTTATCATGTAATGAAACATGTAGCCATGGTTGTCGGAACTTAATGTGTAATAGGAACGATGGGGAGTGCAGCAGTTGCAAAAATGGATTTTGGGGCGAATTTTGTCAGAAAACTTGCGGTCAAGGTTGTTTAATTCTAACGTGTAGAAAAAATGATGGATATTGCAGTACTTGCAAAAGCGGTTATTGGGGAGATAATTGTAACAAAACCTGCATGTACAACTGTTCCGCGTCAAGCTGTAGTAGATCAAACGGACAATGTAGTACTTGCAGCTCTGGACTTTGGGGTGTATTATGTAATGAAACATGTAGCCATGGTTGTTTGAACTTAAGGTGTAATAGAAACGATGGAGTGTGCAGCATTTGCAACTCTGGATTTTGGGGTTTATCATGTAATGAAACCTGTAGTCATGGCTGTTCGTCCTTAGGGTGTAATAAGAACAATGGAGTATGTATCAGATGCGAGAATGGATTTTGGGGCGAATTTTGTCAGAATACTTGCGGTCAAGGTTGTTCATATTTAATGTGTAGAAAAAGTGATGGATATTGCAGTACTTGCAAAAGCAGATATTGGGGAGACATTTGTAACAAAACCTGCATGTACAACTGTTCCGCGTCAAGCTGTAGTAGATCAAACGGACAATGTAGTACTTGCAGCTCTGGACTTTGGGGTGTATTATGTAATGAAACATGTAGCCATGGTTGTTTGAACTTAAGGTGTAATAGAAACGATGGAGTGTGCAGCATTTGCAACTCTGGATTTTGGGGTTTATCATGTAATGAAACCTGTAGTCATGGCTGTTCGTCCTTAGGGTGTAATAAGAACAATGGAGTATGTATCAGATGCGAGAATGGATTTTGGGGCGAATTTTGTCAGAATACTTGCGGTCAAGGTTGTTCAATTTTAACGTGTGGAAAAAATGATGGGTATTGCAGTCTTTGCAAAAGCGGTTATTGGGGAGACAATTGTAACAAAACCTGCATGTACAACTGTTCCGCGTCAAGCTGTAGTAGATCAAACGGACAATGTAGTACTTGCAGCTCTGGACTTTGGGGTGTATTATGTAATGAAACATGTAGCCATGGTTGTTTGAACTTAAGGTGTAATAGAAACGATGGAGTGTGCAGCAGTTGCAAAAATGGATTTTGGGGCGAATTTTGTCAGAAAACTTGCGGTCAAGGTTGTTCAATTCTAACGTGTAGAAAAAATGATGGATATTGCAGTACTTGCAAAAGCGGTTATTGGGGAGATAATTGTAACAAAACCTGCATATACAACTGTTCCTCTTCAGGCTGTATTAGATCAAACGGACAATGTAGTTCTTGCAACTCTGGACTTTGGGGTTTATCATGTAATGAAACCTGTAGTCATGGCTGTTCGTCCTTAGGCTGTATTAAGAACAATGGAGTATGTGTCGGATGCGAGAATGGATTTTGGGGCGAATTTTGTAACAAAACATGCAGTCAAAATTGTTCAAGCTGTAATAAAGAAACTGGTTTATGCATTGCATGCAATCTTGGATTGTGGGGATCATCATGCGGAAAAGAATGTAATCAGTCGTGCACCTCTTCTGAATGTAATATTGACTCCGGCGAATGTAAGAAATGTAAGTTAAATAGATGGGGAAAGTTTTGTGAAAGTCTATGCAGCTCATCTTGTTCCTGGGGTTGTCACAGACAAACTGGTCATTGCTTAATTTGTGGAAACAGATATTGGGGTCAGGACTGTTCATACATGTGCAACAACTCAAGATGCGAACAATGCTCTATAACAAATGGGTTATGTACATTGTGTCAATCTGGATTTTGGGGTGAAGACTGTCAGTCTACATGTAAGTCTGATCAATGTCTTCAATGCTACAGAGACACTGGTTATTGTAGTGCATGTCCGCAAGGTCGATGGGGATTACTTTGTCAAAACATATGCAGGGATGAGTGTCTTTGTTGCAGTATCAGTACTGGATCTTGCACATTGCCATGTCCTGAAGTTTCAGGTACGAACAATTTTAATTTCTAAAATTAAGTTTTTTTTACAAATTGGTAATCAGCAATTGTTTCCATTTTCATTTATCCTGGTGCAAATCCTACTATTTTGTCATAGTAGCAAAAAAAAAGAAATAAAACTTAGACAAAAAAATAGTGCTAGACTATCTTAACTATCGTTATCGTTATCTCAAGTGGTACATTTAAGTTATAAAATAAAAATTCTTTGTAGTTTTTTTTTTATTATCATTGATATTTGTTTGGTGTAGTTCTCATAGTATTATCTATCCATTTAGTTTTACTTCCTCTTTTAAAGTCAGAGAAACATTGTAACTTAAATTTATGAAACCTTTGAAATATTTCAGACGCTGGCAAATTAGCACAAGATGAAATTCAATCTGTCGGTATAATTGTCGTTATGATCATCTGCATTGCTATCACTGTCGTTGCGTTTGGATTAAATGGTGTTATAAGATACATGTAATGATATTATTTCCTTCTTCGTTACACATGATAGATTGTTTTAGGGCATCACGCTCTACAATATCCTTTTATTATGTAGAATATTTGGTTTTCATTTGGATAAAATATTAACATACTCTTTAAAATACAATTGATAATAATGTAGATATGACATTAAAGACAATATGAAGCTGCCTTTTTTAGATTCGAAGATGGTGTTAACATGAATATAATGATGAAACGTAAAACTGATTAAACGAATGTTTAATAATGAGGCAAATGTTATCTTTATTATGCATCAATTAAATGATGATAAGCATATATTAATTAAACCAAAATTTTTCAAGAATGATGTGCATTGTCTTGTTAATTCAAAGCAGAAACCTGTTGCATTGGGGTTTTTTTTTAATTTCATTATCACACTTATATTTTTATTCATGTTTACAATCAAGTCAGGATTTTATATTTTAGATTAAAACGAAGGAAATCTAGAAAGAATCATGACAGAGCAAAAGGTAAAATAGTCTGCTAAAACAGTGCCCTGTGTTATTATTCTGGTACCTCGGAATCATTGATTTAAGCACATTTGAAAACAGCTTTAAGTCGGTGCTTTGTGCGTGAGAGATGTTCCCTTTGTACATGATCCTTCACATACAAATTTCTTCGAACCGAGTCTACAATTTTCATTATAATGTAGTTGTTTCACTGCATTTTCCATATTGTTATCAGGAAGTCGTCATATGCATTCAAAGAACAAAATCCTGATCATTTTATTTATTATGCTGATGTAAATGAATGTTATTTAAACAATAAAATTGACATATAAACATTTTTGTTTTCTGATTGAAATTAGAAGTTACCTAAATACAAAAGTTATAATTGATGGCAATTACTTTATTTGTAATGTACGTAATTGAATGATAATTACAGAAAATAGTATTTACAAAATCTTTTGTTTGTATTTACATAAGTAGTTTTTTATCTACATTTCATTTATTCATGTTTGTTTGTTTGTTATTTTCCTCCATTTCAATCTGTTTCTAAAGGTTCAAAGGCTTCAACAGAAATGGCCAACTATCCATCCACATCGACAATAACCCGAGATCCAATGTATAGCAATATTACTGAATCTAATATAAGTGAGCTACCATCCACTGAATCAAGCCTTAGTGAACTACCATCAGATCATGTCTATGAAAGATTAAGGCATTGAAGGGTTTGTTGTTGTTTTTGTTGGGGTTCTTTTCTGTTGTTGTCGTTGTGTTCTGCTCCCACACAGAGCAAAAATATTAACTCGGTAACGGCACCATGTATGGGTGTCTAATGGTTTTGTTAGTAAAGTGTATGAACTGTAACCTCCTTTCATTTTTCAAAGGAAATTCATTTGGGTCAAAAGGCCTAAAATATAAACTTTGAAATTTTCACATGTATCAATTGAAGCTTTGAAATTTTCGCATGTACGAGTATCAGTTGAAACACTAAAATAGAAGGTTCTGAAAGGGATAATTAAACATATACTGATTATATAATTTGCACTTTTCAATTTGAACAACATGTGCTTCTTTTAGACAAAAAAGTTTTAAAAAGGATTTATTTAATCTCAGCGTTTTTATCATTTCTTTTCTTTTGCATTGTATGTACATGTACTACCCTTCTAACAATATGGCACCATTCAAGTTAACTTTTTCATCTAACAAATAGGACTGTTCAGATTTACTCCTTTATTTAATACTTGTACTTGATATACTTTAAGCTAACAGGATTGGTGCAAACAATCGGTTTAACATATTTATTTGATTTGCATGTATTCTGGTTTTTTAAAGTTCAAACTTACACATTCTGGATTAAACTCTAATTCAACTGTGCTAGATAATGACCAGCTGTATTGCGGCGGGGTATATAGCTGTCCTTTGGACTGCCTTGTTTGAATTGTATTTAGTTGGATGTGTGTGGCTTATTTATTTAATCTTATTATCTTATGTAATTTTTTTTTCATTGCTGATTTTTCTGATTTTTTTTTTTAAAAAAGCCATAAACAGAAGTCGCATAAATAGATTTTGAACTGTATAAAATTAATAAGAAACGCGAGATTCTATATAAGTTTTGAGCTTTCACTTTTTTAATGTTTAATTTTCCATATACCTACAGGTAATTTCAAACATATTAATAAAAACATATTAAAGACTGAATTTTATAGCGTCTGTGTTCGTTTGTTTCCTAAGTTCAGTAAAAATGTATGATCGAATAATAGTTTTAAATTATTATTCCGTTGAACTTTCAATGTAAATGTACAAGTTCTTTTTATTGTTGCATCATTGAACCAAAGAATGACTTTTCTTAAAGTGGTTCAATATAGGTAAATAGTAATTGTAATTCCATTTGTTGAATATGACTTGAATATGATTTTGTACAAAACAAATTATTGTTTAAATACTGTCAACAATCCCGTTCGTCGGAGATAAAACAAAATGACTATTTCGATATGTAAAAGAAATATGAAAACTATTTGTCAGTTTTATTTTTGCAAAGTTTACTTCATTATGTAGAATATCATTTGGTCCTTCCTAAACTATGTTTTTTACCTTATAAAAAATACCGTAAACAATTTTTAAGCTTAAAATTTAATTTATATGGTAGGCCTATGGCTTGCAACAATGCTAGCAATAAAAACGGTTAAGAAATGTCAATAAACAACTTAATAACTGCGAATGCCTGGTATATCAGTAGCGAAAAATTTTAAACAACATTTACTGGTTAAAACGGACACTGGACTTTTTTGTTTTTGTTTTTTTGTTGTTTTTTTTTTTTTGCTTTTCTTTTTCGGATTTTTTTAGCCTTTTTATAGAGGGCTGTTGTTAACTTGTTTTTGTTGTTCTTTTTTGTTGTTTTTGTTGTTGTCTTACTTGAATTGTTATATCTGTAGTATTTCATCAGGAGTAGGGTGTAAAAACTGCTGTAAACTGGTACTCAAAAAGGGACATAACTGTTTACGTTATTATATGAATTAAACTCTTAAGATTTTTTAGTGCTTTCCCTTACTTTCTTGTAAATGTCTTCCTTGGCGCATAGACCAAATGATATAATTATATATATTAGAAATGGGGTATGATTGCTTTAATCTAACATTGATAAGTACTCACATGCTATTGTTATTGTTGTAATATAGTTTGATAGCCAGTATCTGCATATCATATAGTCAGTTATTCAGTGCTTTGATAACTCAACAATATGTGCTTTATTAGCACTCTGTCCTCTTTTAACAGTCTTCAGTACTTTGTTTTGTTTAATGAATTATATTTCATTTTACATGACTTGTATATATTGTATTATAATGTATAAGAGGGACTCATTTATTAATCTTATTGTAATCAGATTACAGCTTTTCTTTTCGACATCTTTAAGAATTTATGAAATGAACTGTTAACATGTTTGGCATTCTTGTGTTTTTAGTTCACGCGTTTGACATACTTGTGATTTAGCTTTTTACTAATAAAAATAAGAATGTATGCAATTATAACAATATAATAAATTGAAGTATAATGGTAAAATGGTGTATTGTTTGTGTTTATTCGTTTGTCAATAAAGATTTCGAGTGCTAAATTCAAAGGATGTTGCCGTACTTTTTATGTCTTTTTAAATGGTAAATTAATGTTATGAATTCTGTTTATTGGCGCAAAGTTATTTTCTCTGTTTAAAATGCAGGTTTTCCGAATAACAAACGCTGTTTGTTTGTCCGATATTTCCGGCAGTGGAGAACCGTTATGAATGCAGTCTACATAACAAGCCATTAATATTGACCAATTAACATTTAAGGATAGGAAGTTTGAACCTTCTGAAGTTCTGATATATGAACGACCTGCAGATTTCTAAACTTAGTTTGGTACTATACGTTTACTATTTGGGAGTTTCGATATTGATTCTTTTTTTAAAAAAACAAATGAATTGAATGTTTCAAATGTTCCTCACATATTTAATTCCATTTAATTACATTTCACGTGTTTAGTTATACAATATAGAGTACGGAAATATTCATATAGTATTTTATTGTGTTGATAGAGTTTTATGACGACAAATTTAATAACCGATACTCACAAAATAACCATTTTTGATTTTGTTTACGTCGCACCAACACAGTAGTCTTATCGCAACTTTTCAGATTTATTGGTGGAGAAACACCTCAAGTGCCCCTCTGAGCATTATATCAGGCACGAGCAGGGACCTGATTTGAACTATCGACGTTTCATTATCTAGCTGAACAACTTCCTTACATATATGAATGCAAAGTCCCTGGCGAGATTTGAACCTACAATAGGGAGGGCAAGTTGTTTCAAGCCAATGACCTTAACCACTAGGCAATGGTCGCCCACACAAAATAACCAACGTATCTTTTAAAATTACACACTTCAAATGACACGACAACCAAATGATGGTTACAGTTTTTCATCTTTTTCTTGCTCTATGATATCATGTTATGAAAATATTTTTTACATAATTTCAATTCATTTGAAATTTTACGAAATTTTTCAGACTTGCTTTAACACGCTTTCATAGTTTTATATCATAGTCAATCTGGAATATCAATTATTCTAAGAAACTTTTTACGAAATTTATATTTAGAATTAAGAATAATTAAAGGAAATTTCAAAAAAAATAAACAAATGCATGTCTTTAAATGAAATTCTTATATTTTGACTTTGTCTTTCAAAGAAATTGTTATTATTTTACTTTATTGTCTTTAAGACATGAAATTAAAAAGATTTTAGAAGATTGTGCTAAGATATGATGTTAAAACATCAGTATGCAATGTTAAATATCATCTTTTTTGTGATCGTTGAAATATTCACAGTGAATCATTGAAGATAATGAAGAACTACAAATATTGTATTTTATCACAGAGAACATAAAACTTTAACACTCGTTGTGTGATATTAAAAGTGGATAATTGTTTTACAATTTTTCTTTGTTTCTTCCCGTAACAATATAATGTAGAATTATATTTATTACATTAGTATTTTCATTATCTCTCTAATGATATTGTGAAGCCGGTAGAGGTAAAAATCAGTTCAATAAATTAATCAGAAGTATGTTATGTAGATTTTTGATTGTTTATTTTTTGTTGCTTTGGACTTTGTGACACCCGAGTTTAGTCAAAATCATGAGTCCTGTTTCGGCGCCATATGAAATGTAATGAAAAATTACGAAACTGACGAACTATCGTTAATGTAAAATATGTACTCTTGTTTGTCAAACAATACTGAAATGGTTGTTTGTCAAACAAAACTGAAATGGTAGTTTCCATTTTTTAATTAAAAACATTCAAATAAAATTATTACCCCCTCACTTTTTTCGTAATGCTAATTTCCCATAGGCCTCTGGGAGTTATTTTTACTGTTAATGCAAGTGTACCACGTGACTAAGAATTTTGTACTGTTACATAGGTAACAGTATTTTTAACAGTATAAAATCTGGTCACGTGGTCTATATTCTAAATAAAATGAAATGAAATGGTCGCCATTTTTTTCTCGATTCATTCTTATTTTCAACGTTAAATGCCGATAGGACATCAATTTCTTCTCTGGAGTAACTATGACACTCATAAAATTTAGTTGTTTGCAACCTGGTGTGCTTTTCGCGTATAAAATATCTTTTTGTTGAATAGTCAAAAAGTGAACTTCCGTTTTCAACGGAAGTAATTGCAATGTAAATAATTATGTGTCAAACTGGAACATGCAGACGATTTAAGCATGCAACAAAGGATTATTTAACAATTTAAATCAGTGAAACGTTACAGATATGATGGACAGACATAGGATATCATCGTTATTTTGTCAAAAACCATGCTAAGAATATTCTGGAAACAGAAGGATCAGATTTCACAGATCATAACCGTGTAAATGGGTTAATGTTTTGTTTTCTAAATAAAACCTAGCTTATTGTTTATATATGATTTGTAGATATCATCACTTGCTTAAAGAATAAATGAAAAAGAAAACTTCTTAAGTAGGCCTAAAGTACACTTAAAACTTAAAAGGGAAGGACAGTTTAGTTATTGTTACTCTTGGTTTATTTTTGTTACAGTTAGATTTAGTTGACAATTTCAGATCATCACAGTATTTTTGTTCGGGGTAATAAAAAAAATAACACATGGGTTTGTGAGTAACAGTAAAAATACCATCCCTAGTAAAATACGAGGCTACGCCTCGGGTAACAGTATTTTCCTCGGGATGATATTTTTACTGTTACCCACAAACCCATGTGTTATTTATATAATATGAATAACTTAACAGACTGAATTTGATGATACATGTAATAGCCTTATGTACAAAGCACGTTGCATAAGTCTGAAATGTGATTTATCGTCCTTCTCATATATCTTTGGCTTCTTTAAGGCCTTTTATAGCGAATAATAATACAACCTTAGTCCTTTGTTGATGACACTGCAGCAAACTTGAATATATTCATGTAGACTTTACTTTATCATTTAAGATAGAATAAATTTAGTGTAGTCACCAGCAGTTCCTTAAAGCAATATAGTTCATGAGGAAAGACTTTTGACAGAAATTATTATGGCATTTTCATGTTGTTGATACACACTTATATGTGTCATTAATGTAAGTCAAAATAAGATCAACAAGGAAAGGCGGCGTTCAATGAACGCTACCCCTACATTACCAAGCAACAAAAACGGTGATGAGGAGCCCAGGAGGATCCCAAACATAAAAGCAGACCAGGGCACAAGGCAGCACGTATATAATTAAAATTACTCCGAGATTATTATTATTGTTTTAAAAGAATTAAATATCGGTATATAATAAGCTCAATCACTGGGAAAAAAATGTATTAAGGAACGTCTAATTTTTAACATATAATGACATCTAGATGCTTGATGTTACATCCTAATACAATCCAGTGATTTCTTTTATGTTTGCTTTAAACTTCATGTAAAGTTTAAAGTAAAGTGTAACCTTTGCTATGAAAGCAAAACATTTAAAGATTTAATCATTAAACCATGTATGTTATTTATTTTAAAAAACAATAACACTGAATTAAACTGCACTTCAAATCAGTTAAAGTAACCAAATGTTATAAGAAGGAAAAAATTTGTACAATATTCGAAGTTTGTTCATGAAGATAGCATTCATAATTAGCATATATGTGTTTGGGCGTGGGTGGAATGTCGTTTATATCCCGCTGCTATCGCATTATTTACTACGATACAAAATATATTTTAATTGTTTTCCTAATATAGGGAGATGAGTCACTTTTTGTTTTTATTGTTTTGGATTTTTTATCAAGTATGTGTATCCATGGAAAATCATCTATAGTTCAAGTCGCACAATTGACATTACGCCAGAGAAGAGATTGCTCCGCCTACTGATTCACGTTACCCGGTCATTCAGAACCTTAGACAAAACACGGTACCGACGTTAACGGGAAATTATTATGCCACTGAAGTGACTAATAAATTTACATTCTACAATTTGGTTAATATATAAATGTTAATTAAATGCTTTTCTTGAATAGTTCAATGTATCATGGTTTTTTAAAAAAAGTAAAATAATAACTGCATTCATGCATTAATGATGAATAAAACGTTTGGCTAAGATCCTGTTATATTTCTCGTTGACTTCAAGGAAGATGTTACTAACAAAATATCATTTTAAGTTTACAAATTCAAAGATAGTTAAATTGAAGTAGCGGAACATATAAATAGTAAAATTATATCAATAACACAGTAACATTTACAAATGTTTTTAGGGTTTTATGTTGGAAATAACTTATTTTTTATATAATGCATTCGTGCATAAATTGTTAAAAATTGAATGAGAAAATTGCCCGTGCGTAACTTTGAAGTATAATATATCACTATATGTAAATGTGTACATTAGATATGTTTCGTGATAAAAACGCAATATTATTTATTTCAAAATAAGTTTCGCATACACCAGACGGTGAAACCTTGGCTTTAAATTACAAACCATGATCAGATATGATGTTATTGAAGCAAATGTATTTAAATATGTATTCTTAATTCATTGAGCTTTTATAGAAATATTTAGGTATAATAATTTCACCTAAAACGAACAAAAATGTCATATCACCTGGATATTCTGGGACCTTATAATATATTATGAAATTATGAATGGACATAATTGTAATAAAGGAAGGAATAGTGTATTTGTTGAACCCTTTTCCTTGTTTAATGCATTGTGGTTTAGCCAGTTTTAACTTTCGTACCTGCTAAATAACTTATTTTCTTCATATACTTAGTAAACAAAGTTACTGATATTTTTTTTATATATATTTTTATTTTTGTAAAATAAACTTACTGATTCCATTTGCCAATACGTCAGGATATTTGGTAACTTAGATATACCGATTTAATAGCTTTAAATTGACAAAAAAATCAAAATAATTTCAATATAGATACTGCTGCACCATTGTTTTATACAAATAGCTTGTTTAGGAAAATGGCGGACTTTGCAGACATCTTAGCATGAAACTGAAATCAATCGCCAAGTGGCCTTTCTGTAAGACCCCTGCCAGCTCGACAGGCGGCGTTACGTCAATTGTTGGAAAATAAATATATAAACACATATATCGGCGATTATTTAGAGATTTATGAACGTTTAAGAATATTGAATTTGTAATTGTATTCCTGTATGTCATGTTATTTTCGATAATAAGAAGACAATCCAATCATATCAAAATATATTTTTTGAAAATCTACTTGACCTTTGTACAATGTTTCATCTAATATCCATTTGTTTCGTTTTTTTCTTATATCAATTCATATCATTTTTGATGATTTCAAAAAAAAACAAGAATATTAAACAACGCGGAAGTCATAAACCTGAGGCGTGAAATTTCATACAGAAGTAGGAAGTAATTTGGGCAGTGACAGACGCAACGACGAATATGCAAGTCCAGTATGATTGTGTTAATATTTTTGCTTTTAACATTTGCGGTGAGTTTAAGTGTAATTATGTTGATACTTTATCATAAAGTGAATGTAGCAATAATTTTGTTTTTATTGAATTATTTATAAGGTTTGTTGCATGAGTATAGTAAATGAAAAATAATCGTGTCGCCTATCACTAATGGAGATGTACGTAGTAGCATCGCTGTGGTTTAATTCATGTACTTGTAGATGTTCAACAAGTTGATGAAATTGAAAATGATAAATTATTTTTGTTTGATTGTATGGGCCAGGTTCAAGTTTTTCTTTTCGACATCTTTAAGAATTACGTAAAGTGTACTTTATGCAACTTATTCTGCAATTTGAATTTAAAGATATGATTAAAAATTTATGTCATGAACTGTTAACATGTTTGGCATTCGTGTGTTTAAGTTCACGTTTTTGACATACTTGTGATTTAGCTTTTTACTAATAAAAATATGAATGTATGCAATTATAACAATATAATAAATTGAAGTATAATGGTAAAATGGTGTATTTTTGTGTTTATTCGTTTATCAATAAAGATGTACGATAATATTATAGTGCTTATATTCAAAGGATGTTGCCGAACTTTTTATGTCTTTTTAAATGGTAAATTGATGTAATGAATAATATATATTGTCGCAAAGTTATTTTCTCTGTGTAAAATGCAGGTTTTCCGAATAACAAACGATGTTTGTTTGTCCGATATTTCCGGCAGTGGAGAACCGTTATGAATGCAATCTATATAACAAGCCATTAATATTTACCAATTAACATCGGTGGATAGGAAGTTTGAACCTTTTGAAGTTCTGATATATGAACGACCTGCAGATTTCTAAACTTAGTTTGGTACTATAAGTTTACTATTTGGGAGTTTCGATATTGATTCTTTTTAAAAACAAATGTATTGAATGTTTCGATTGTTCCTCACATATTTAATTACATTTAGTTACATTCCATGTGTTTAGTAATACAATATTGAGTACGGAAATATTCAAATAGTATTTTATTGTGTTGATAGAGTTTCATGACGACAAATTTTATAACCGATACTCGCAAAATAACCATTTTTGATTTGGTTTCACGTCGCACCAACGCAGTAGTCATATCGCAACTTTCCAGCTTTATTGGTGGAGAAAGACCTCATGTACCCCTCTGAGCATTATATCAGGCACAAGCAGGCACCTGATTTGAACTATCGACGTTTCATTATCTAGCTCAATAGCTTCCTTACATATAATAATCCAATGTCCCTGTCGGGATTTGAACTTACAATAGGGGGGCAAGTGGTTTCAAGTCACCGACCTTAACCACCAGGCCATGGTCGCCTACACAAAATAACCAACGTATCTTTTAAAATTACACACTTCAAATGACACGACAACCAAATGATGGTTACAGTTTTTCATCTTTTTCTTGCTCTACGATATTTTGTTATGAAAATATTTTTTACATAATTTCAATTCATTTGAAACTTTACGAAATTTGTCACTGACTTGCTTTTTACACAATTTCATAGTTTTATATCATAGTCAGTCTGGAATATTGACTATTCTAAGACACCTTTTACGAAATTTATTATTAAAAATTAAGATAAATTTTAAGAAATTAAAAAAAACATAAATAAACAAATGCATGTCTGAAATGAAATTGTCATATTTTAACTATTTTTTCAAAGAAATGGTTTTATTTTACTTTAATGTCTTTAAGACATGAAATTCATTTTAGAAGATTGTGCTTAGATATGATGTTTAAACATCGGTATGCAATATTTATATCTTCTAACAATCTGTTTTGTGATCGTCGAAATATCCACAGTGAATCATTGAAGATAATGAAGAACTACAAATATTATATTTTATTACAGAGAACATAACATTGAGTGGTATTGAATGCGAACTATTGCTTTACAATAAGTCATTTTTCACAGTCTTCTCAATACATTATAATTTTAATTTAGTACTGAAGAGATATATCATCTGTATATTTTAATTTCAATTCAGTGCTGAAAAGAGAAGTCCTCTATATATTATAATTTCAAATCAGTACTGAAAAGAGAAATCCTCTATATATTATTATTTCAATTTAGTACTGAAAAGAGAAATCCTCTGTATATTATAATTTCAATTTAGTACTGTAAAGATATATCCAATATATATCTTATTTTCAATTTAGTGCTGGAAAAGAAATCCTCTATATATAATAATTTCAATTTAGTACTGAAAAGATATATCTAGGTATATGTAATCGTTTATGACCGGAGAAAAATTGTAAAAGTTTATACTTCATGCACTTCGACGCATTCAATACCAAATATCAACACAGTGTTTAATGTTTAAGACCACATCCGAATAAAGATCACCCTGTTAATTTTGACCATTCATCGACAAACTTTCATTTATTAATAAAACAAAGTTACCACCAAATAAAAGACAACTTGTCTCTAAACGTCTCCATGTTCAGTCTCTCTCTTAGTTGGTCATTGTACACAGGTTAAACTGTATATCTAACAAAATATATGTTCTGTTCTGATTATATAATCACCTGTTAACCTATTAAGACATTTTCAAACATTGTTCAGGCTAGCTATACATACGCCAAAGATGATTCATCATTCACGCATTACTTTTCAATTGTTGTAATATTTTCTTAAACAATGGTTGAAAATAAAATTACTGTTCAAGATACATTTGGGCTGCATGTAACAACTTCATTATCAATAAATAATATGAGCCGCGTCACGACAAAACCAACATAATGGGTTTGCGACCAACATGGATCCAGACCAGCCTGCGAATCCGCGCAGTCTGATCAGGATCCATGCTGTTCGCTTACAAACGGTATAACAAGTAGAGAGAGAGTGATAGCGAACAGCATGGATTCTGTACCCGTACAGGCTCAAAATGCAGCTTTCTCTAAGTCAATGATACCAATGAAAGGTAACCTTATATACTAAAGTTATAATTATTTCAAAACAACCAATATATCAACATGTTATTATTAATTCTAACACTCACGTATTTTTGTCACTATCGACAAAGAAGGAAAAAAACTGGTGTTAAACTGCCAATAAACACCGGTTAGGGACTACTTGTATATGCGCTGTTATGTTTTCACCCTCGATTGTATAGTCTACAAAGCATTTTAAAGCAACAATAAAAAGCATTTTTATTTATATTTTCAGTTCGTATAATTTTTTCTTTTCATACAACACCGAAATAATATGTCACATATACTAATATACATATTAGATCCATATCAGTTAATAAATATTTTGACAAAACGGCGCCAGTCCGTAAGCAGCGTAATGACGTCATCCTAAGTAAATAACTCATTCATAAACAAGCTGACGTTATTTCATACATACAAGAATGATAGATGGGGCACTGATGTAAACACAATACGAGGTAAGTTTTTATTGTAATAACGCTTTTTTTCTTATTATTTCTTTTGTTTGATAATTTCTATATCTTCGCAACAGTAGGGTGCGAAAATCGAACAGCGTTATACGAAAATCGGCACTGGAAGTTATTTCCGCTTGCAAAATAACATTAGTGATTTTCCTTATCTTATCGTGTTAGAATCGAAATAACATCGGCTGGAGAGGTGTATATTGGCTATTTAACACCGGTTTTGTCGTTTTGATGCGACAAAATTAACCACTCAGGCCTACGGCCTTCGTGGTCAATTCCTACGCATCAAAACTCCAAACCGGTGTTAAATAGCCGATATATACCTCTCAGGCCGATGTTATTTCTTAAACATTTAGTTTCATAAATATGAATTAAGAATAATTATCAAAAGCAAAATTTTTAAAGTCTTGTGCCTGAATCTTCTTTATATTGACAAATTCAATCACTGATAGTATACTTGATATGTGTGTGTAAATGTAATTTAAAATATAACAAATTATAATACTAAAAAAGGGAAATAACAAATTTATAACCTAAGTGTCAAAAATCAGAACATGTATAGCTATTTATAGCTTTCGAATTCACGTAGAGCAGAACTGCTTTCCGTTTCACATTCATTAATGACATGCTGCGAATCACCGAAGGGGGAACCAATATAATAATCGAAAGGAGTTATTGAAACAGAATTTATTTTTAGCTGTAAATCGAAGGGATTAATTGATAAAATCCGGGCCCAGGGACAAAAAAAAGTAAACACAAATAGCTCCGCGCCTATGGGCGCGGAGCAATTATGGCGATTGAAAAGTAATAGATAATGGTAAATATGTAGTATGATGATGATGATAATATTGATGAAGTATGCTGATTGTTATGATAATGATGATTAAAGTGATGATGGTAATGATAAGCAGAAGTATTTGACAGTAATGCTGACGATTATATTGATGATGGTGATGGTCAAAAGTATTTTGATTGTGATGACAAAGTTGATGGCAAATGTAATTCTTGAAGACCCGGACTGTGGGAAGTGTAATGATTGTCAGTCGGAATTATTGAGTGAATTTTGCAATATGACTATTACTCAAACTGTTTATATCACACATATTTGGAATTTCAATAATGATATGGAATAATTTTGCAAGATATTTAATGAATCCTATATGTATATTTCACAATTACAATTGCTGAATAAATCGAAGTTGATATACACATTTTATCTATCCCTGGTCTAATTGGATTCGATGATTTCGAGCTCAGATTTTATACTTCACTTCTTCTGTTCTTTTAAATCCAATATCCTATAATCGTAATAAACAAATGTTTTAATCGCAAACTTCAATGCCATAGCATTATTTTAATACCATCATTATTATGTTCCAAATGGGTTTGATTCATTTTTAGACCTTTTTTGCTTGACACTGCGCATATGTTGTTATCCGTAGCTCGGAGAGTGTGGGGTTTTCCAAGTTAATCCCTCGGTACAAACAAACTTTTACCATGATAGTGTCATTGTACACTACCGTTCACAATAAATATGTCAACCTGTTGCGCTGTAATTGTATGTTTTTTTTATTATATCCTCGGATAAGCCGGGAAAACGCAAAAAAAAGTCTAATATCAAACAATATAAAATACCAAATTTATTTACTTCAGAATAATAAAGAGCTTTAAATAATTGATTTGTGTCATACGGCGAGGGAAATAATTTCAATTAAAATGATAGTTTTTTACCATTATAGATGAGTTTGAGTTACACTGAAGTTGAAAGTCAACTGATGTTAAGATCAGTCACGCTTTTTAAGGCGTGAAACACGTTAACGTAAGTATAAGGATGGTGATAAGTGCGATGTTTTATTAAAAGTTGTTTACAAGCCGAATGATTATGGAGACGTGCCTTCATTGTATAACCTTGTTGTTGGTGATATACTTATGCTGTGAGTAATTATCAAATTGATTGTGATTTTAATTACAGTGGTAGTAAATAATGTTTATATAAATATTCATTAGCAATTTGATAAATGAAAAGTAAGTAAATGTTTATTCTTTTTACTTTATTACACGATTTATAATAAATGAAAATTACTGAAATGCTATACTGAATGCTATACTTATTTCTATCGCAATTAAGTTTTTAGAATTAGTTTTTGTCCAATATAATTGCAGTATTCCAAATGAATAAGCCATTTTCTTTGGTAAATCGACAGTTTTTTTTAAAAAAGTAATTTAAAACATTAAATTGGTTAGTATTTGCGCCGTTCTTGACCAATTTAATTCTGAAATTGCTTACTAATGAACACTAACCTATACATAACGGTCAAATATAATTTTATGGTTTTCGAACGGAATGTGCGGATGAAAAAAAAACATATGTCATTACACAGAAATTCAGCGTTCGTTTAATCAGATTTATGCACATGTTCAAATATTGTCATATATTTATATTTGTAGGTGTTTTAAACTTGCACTATATATTTGGGGAAATTTATAAATCTTATGAATTAGAGGGAAAAAAAACATTTCCTAAAGAACGTCTAAAACTGTAACTGAACATGTTGCAGGCTTGCTTAAATTTAGCCTTTTTATGTGTGGTACTTTATAAATACAAGCTTCCATCCACGCCCTCTAACACCGGCTTAAGCAGAATTCAAAAAAAGCGTCCAATGGTAAAGAAATCATACGTAATTGGCTATGTCAAGAAGTGATCGGATATTCTTTTGTTACGTACATACCGGAATAATGTGTACTTAATATAATGCTGACATGTATTTTGTGCGTTTTGGTGCACGTACAAGTTATTGTTAGTCATCAAATTTTATGATATACTGTTGTAAACCATTATATTTTAGGCATATACTCAGTTAGGTCATGTGAGACTGGCTATTGGGGAGATAACTGCGAGAAGAAATGCGAGGTGAACTGTCAGGGATCATGTGATTATTTCAATGGTGTCTGCATCAGATGTCGAAGAGGATTTTGGGGTAGTTATTGTAACAACACTTGCAGTGTTTATTGTGATAACTACTGTGATAAAGTTGATGGAAAATGTTCTTCTTGTAAATACGGATTGTGGGGGGCCCTTTGCGATAAGCCTTGTGATGCACGTTGTACTTATTGTGATAGGAAGAACGGTCAATGCAATGGTTGTCAATCTGGATTATGGGGCGACTTTTGCACAAAGTCTTGTGGTTCAACTTGTAACAGTTGTTCTCAAGATGATGGATACTGTTATAATTGTAAATCCAATCTTTGGGGTTCTTCTTGCAATAACAGCTGCAATGCACAGTGTCCGATATGCAACCGTCACACTGGACATTGTGATATATGTATATCTGGTTACTGGGGTCCATTTTGCAATAAAACATGCCATGTTGCTTGCACTTATTCATGCTCTAGGTTTACCGGTCGTTGTACCTCATGTAGACCCGGTAATTGGGGAATTTTTTGCGAAAAACAATGCCGTGAGAATTGCAGTAAGTGTGATACAACTAGTGGCTCATGTAGCATTTGTAAAAATGGATACTGGGGTATTTCATGTGAAAATAAATGTAACGAGAGTTGTTTTTCAAATTTGTGCTACAAAAATTCAGGGAAGTGCATAAGTTGTTCGGATGGAAGATGGGGGACATACTGTGTAGATTGGTGCAAGAAGTCGTGTTCCTGGGGCTGTGACATAAATACAGGGGAATGCACATGTGAAGCTGGGTATTGGGGTATAAACTGTTCTAATAGGTGCAATGAATCAAATTGTGAGGTATGCTCACTGGCAGATGGAACGTGTACAAAGTGCCTGCCAGGCTTTTGGGGCACTAGTTGCAATTATAAATGTAAGTCAGAAAAATGCCTTAATTGCTATATTGGCAGTGGAATGTGCAGTGCTTGTCTACCGGGACGATGGGGAAGACTTTGTCAGAAAATGTGCAGACATGAATGTCCATGTTGCAGTATTAGTACTGGAGCATGCAGATTTAATTGTTCATTTACAGTTGGTGAGTAAATAAATATTATATATTATTACAAAATACGTAAATTGCAGAATGTCCGTACATATAATTAATTATAGTTTAATTTAGTAGTTTGATGGCCTCACATAGTTATGTTGCTGTTGTTTCATTTTTTATCATTATATAGTGATAACTGTTGACTTCATCGCATTTGCTATGCGTTTTTAAAATATTTGTCTTATTAGTTTAGAGTTGTTTAACGGTAAATGTGTCTGTTTCATCATTCAACAGACGTAATTGGCAATAAATTCGCAGTCGGTCAGGAGCATGCTCAGGGAATAAACTTTGCAACAGTAATCATTTCTGTAGTTACTAGTGTGGTTGTTGTATCAGCAGCAGTTGGAATATGTATCTTTATAAGATCAAGATTCAGGTAAAGTAAATTACAAAGTAAATTAAAGACAGGTAAACTATGCTTATCCCTGAGTAAAATATTTTAAACACATAATATTTTTGAAATCTAAGTTATTCTTACTTAATATTTCTAATTTGAATATAAAAAATGAATATAAACTATGAATGGGAAGCTTCGTGTCCTATTACAGGTCAACTAAAGGTGGTCCTTTCTTAAAAATACCGCCAGTTTTTTAATGGCACTGTGTAGAGTTTTAAACGTAACATTATCTACTTTTTGTGAAGTCAAAACATGTATATTTTATATTTACAATGAAACTGTGTATCAATTATCAAAATAATCTCATATCAAAGGTGAGCATAGATTATATTTAAGATGGGAAACATTCTTCAAGTTAATTTTACCATTGTACTTTTAGGATTGTTTAAGGTATATATATCTAAACAATATTTTATAAAGTAGTTTGACATCAAATATTTAATCAAGTTTCGTTATTAAGTGTATATAATTTACTTTGATCTGTTGGTGACATTCCGCAACTTTTATATTTTTACCTGACATTTGGTATATTTCGGCTCCATATCAAGAAAATTATAAAATTTGATTCAAAATTTAATGAAACAACCATCATGGTGTTTGCTTATTTTTCAGGCGGACGAAATTGTTGAAAAGTACGAACGTGCAAAGTAATGGTTTGTTATAGCTATTAAAACTATATGTTGATATTCCATATTTATATTATGTTTTTTTTTCACATTGGCATTTAAAGTAAAAGTTCTTAGTACTTATTAAGTTTTCTTACAAAGCGTAAAGGTATACTTTTCCTCCGTTGACAATGATTTTACAAGGGATGCCTTTAATCACAGTCAAGCAGCCCTTTGCATGATTTCATCTGTTACTTCTTGACGCAACGGTTATTTTACCATAAACAAAACTATTTGTTTAAATTCAAATTTTGATAAGACATCATTTTGGATGATCTATTTAAACTTCTGTCGGTAGGTCCAACTTGAGATTCAACATTTTTGTACTCAATCATATACAACAAATGTTTCAGAACCATCGGACTATTTAATAAATAATTTGATTTACTTAATAACTGAAGTTATAATTTTGCAGGTTCTCAATCAGAAATGTCGAGCTGCTCCACAACACCAACATCGTAAAGAGCAGGACTTGAGATAAACATCAAAGTTGCGAAGCCTGTCAACTCCTCACTTTATTAAACTTATGATAAACGCGTAGTTAAGTGGCAAAAGAACTTTTATATATGACCACAGAATATGTATTGTAAAATTTAATAAGTTAAAAAGAGACACAACTAAGTATGTTCGAAAGATGATATTTTGAAATTCAAAACACTAAACAAAAAGGAAGCTTTGTTGAAGTGAATAAATATAATTTGTTTAAATGATGTAATAAAATTGATATTGTACAACAGTTATAGGTATTTCTCAAAGGACATAATAAAAACAAATATTTATATTAAATTGTTCTTATCATCATCAAAATATGCAATAAAATGATATTCGAGCCAAAAAAAAGTAATAACTAAAATATCCTGATCAAATGCTTTATGAAAACATAAATAGAATTAGTTTTTGTCCTGGTTTCTTCTCAAAAAAGAAATGGTTACTTCACAAGTAGAAAATGGCCATATATTTATACATGTATATATCTAGCAGAACAAAAAGTATTGCTAGTCAGTCACTAGCATGTTTCAAGACACAACATATCAATTTGAAGCGTTGAAAATTACAGCAAAGGCAAAGGAAAAAAGTAAAGATCGACCAAATGCAATCAAATTTACTAGCATCGAGCATCAAAGTCAACGTACAAGTATATACCCCAAACAACTTTCAAAACTACGAGTATTACCTTACCTGAATTTACAGTATATTATTTGAATACATGTCCATGATTAAATAGTCATTCTAAGCTGCCATATAATTATGTTATTCCGCCTGCTTACTTAAAATCACTTTTATCCCCGAAAGCGGTATAGATGCGACTTCTTTTATTATATGATGATAATTGTTTTACTGTATCGAAGAGTATGAACCCGATACATTTTCATCTGTTTAATTATTTTGTTTTGATAAACAAGCCATGGTTTTCTACTGTATGTGATATATGAGCCGCGTCACGACAAAACCAACATAATGGGTTTGCCACCAGCATGGACCCAGACCAGCCTGCGCATCCGCGCAGTCTGATAAGGATCCATGCTGTTCGCTTACCAACCCTGTTACAAGTAGAGAAACTGACAGCGAACAGCATGGATCCTGATCAGACAGCGCGGATGCGCAGGCTGGTCTGGATCCAAGCTGGTGGCAAACTCATTATGTTGGTTTTGTCGTGACGCGGCTCATATATTAACTTTCTTAGTAGCCTTGCATTTAGGTTTGTGAATCACAAAGTAAATAGGCAGATGTTTGTTGATTTGTTTTCTTTTACACGTTTTCTTCAAACAAAAAAAAACACAAAAAAACACAAGTGCATAGACCCTTGCTACTGAATGTGTATGAAATTTCTCAAGCTTTCTCCCAAATGTTTCTGTCATTGACAATGGCCTGAACAAAGTGCATGGGAATTTTAAAACGAGTGGTCTTCATTCAAACTTTTCTTATAATTAAGATAAATTCATAATCATAAACAACGTACGAAACTGCTGACCTGTACAAAGTTAAAAAATCTGCGTTGTCTTATCGAACCATAAATCAATAATATGGTTATGTTCATTGAAATGTATCTGTAGAAATTACATTTATAATATTACCGCCAAAATAAACAAACATTGAGTTAGTGTTTTTGTGGCCTTATTCTAATTAATGAACAGGATTTGATTTTTTTAATACTGAATGATTTAATATTTTTTTTAACCACAAAAAGAAGTGAAATAAACGATGACAGCTTACAAAGAAACAACAACACATTTACGTCACGATTAATGCGTTTTAATTATCGTCGTAAAGATTTATTGATATACATGTATTTTAACTAATGTATTATGTTGTACTTATATTAACAAAACCACAATATATTTCAACCTATGACAACATTGCACACTGATTACTTTTCACCTCTTGATACACGTGTGTTTTACAACCTTTTATGACACCGAATCTCATGCAAATCCTTGCAGTTTTTAAATTTGAATTTTATGTTAAGGTAACATTTAATATTCAGGCCTAGCGTAAGCTAGTATACCTTCGGTGAACATTGTTGTATGTAAAACTGAAATGTTCCATAACGAATAGATTGTGATAATTTAAAGACAAGTTAATACTTATCAATTTTTTTGTCTAGTTGTAGTATAGATGAAAATACACGACGTACTTGTGCCATTCTAGTATAGAAAGAAGCATATATGCTCATATATTTCCATGGTATATATTACCGGAATTATATTATGACAATCTCAGCCTGAATAACTAGCCAGATTAAGAAAATATATCATTGTGTTAGATAAAGTATAGGGAAATCCCAACCCGAGGGTGATCGGTTCCACTGGGAAAGAGTTAACAATCGGTAAGGATAAAGTCGGACCCTAGGTAGAGTTGGATTCATCAAAGTGTAAAAGTTATTTTGAATTAATTTCGACTCCTTGGACACCCTATAAGACATGCTCTCATATTTTAATACTTTAGCCCTAATAAATTTCATTGCTGTTAACAAAGGAGTGGTTATCGCGTTTGTGTAGGAAAGTGTAAAGAAATGTTGCAGGTAGAGTGTGAGACTAGCCCGTGTGAGATAAGATATTTTGAGCACCGATATCTTTAGTGACATTTACGAATTTTTCTATCCGGTAAGTGAGATAGATAAATGTTAATCTCATAGAAAAACTCCCTTCATTTGTAGCAGCAGATACATTAACAGTTTTGAGCGACTATAATAGCCTTTACAAATAGTTAGGTACCAGACCAGAGGCCGAGCACCTAAGCATCTATATTTAACAGTTACACTTAAAGTTTTGTTGATTTCGTGTAAAATGGGAAGACAGGTCTACATCTTTTTAGCAGGCTTTAATTTTTGCAGCATGTAAAGTGTAAAGCAAAATTTTATGTTAAACTTCAAAATTAAATATGAACAATGGTTAACATTTGATAACCTCTTTGATCATGTCGGTGCCCTTAAACAGACAAACTAGGTCTACATGGTCTAGATTCAAATTACTACAAGAAAACCACTTATCATATCAATTTATAGTAAAGACTGATAAAAATGTGATCATAACGGCATGATTAATATAAGCGGTCATCACGTTATCTATGTATAATCCTGTCCAGCTGAGCAATTCACAAGGTCTACGTACTGGTCAAGATTACTCTGTTAGTAAACATGGCCTTCTCAACACCTATTCGTGCGACTGGACAAATAATTCGGCGACATATTACCAGGAATAATCGAACACCATTTGTCGGGTATTACATTTCAGGTTTTTATTAATCTAAAGCATAAAATTCAATTTATACTATTTTACGTTTTAATCGATGATCACACCTTTAATGAAAGTTGTTTCATGTTAGAATATTGTCTATAATATTTATGGAACAAACTACACAAAATTAATCATATTTTATTTTGTTAGTAGAACATCAAAACATTAATTTTAGCTAGACTGCGCATTAAGTATATTATAACAAATATAATTATGACTTTATATATATGAATTTATATATACAGTAACAGTAAAATGAACGAGGGTTGAATTTTGTATAGTGTGTGGGGTGGGTAGGGGTGGGGTGGTATTTACGTCGCACCAACACAGTGTAGGTCATAAGACGACTTTTTAGCTTTGCTAATAGAAGAAGACCTTGGGTGCCCATCCATGCATTAAGCTAGCTGGGTAGCTTCCTCACATGTATGAATTCAAAGTCCCTGTCGGGGTTCGAACCCATAACATTGAGGGGCAAGGGGTTTGAAGTCAAATACCTTCCCCACTCGGCCACATCAATAAATATAAATACATCATATGAAACAATGACGACGTTAATACCCGTAGGGATCGTGTTACAGTATCGCGCTTTCCGGTTTCAGTATAGAATTATCAAGATGGAGGATTAAGCGTGGGGAAAATAGGTAAGTGATTTTTATTCAGGTCCTTACTACAAGTAGTTTAGTTTCTAAAAGATGTTTTGTGCTTTGCTTGTACGGCACTGGATCCGGTGTCTAGTCATATATTTATTCAGACCCTGCACCGCAGTATTATCTCTATATTGTCTCATAAAAATGCAGATTTGACAGTTTAAAAAATTGAATCTAGAGACCAACGTATTTTTCTCTCATTCCGTCATTATTTAAGTATGCCTACAAAAAGTAGTCCTACAAAACTTAGAAACGTTTGTAAAAGTAAACGACCAGTTGAACCTATTTTCCTGTTCGTCAAATGCGTTTGAAAAAAATAAACATATTACAGTATAGAGCGCGGTGAATTTACAGCATAGACCTAGCGATTTTTATTCGATTTTGTTACAGTTTATACCCAGATTTTGGTTACAGCTTTGACCTCGATATTTTCTATATATATATACTAGGTAAAATGTATAAATGATACATAGACTTTCAACTTTTAACTAGACTGGTCGGCTTATTGGCCCGATGGCTATTCGTCCGTTTGTCGTACACATGTAACTACTTGACCAAATTTACATGAATCTCTACCAAAGTTGTTCAAACGGTTCGGGTTGCAATCTGGGATACTAAAACCAAAAATATAGATTTTTTAAAAAGGCAATGTTTAAAATTCCTTCTTCTATCGAACAAATTAAATCATGACCCTGGCGTCATTTTGAATGCTTCTTTGTTGAAATGAAGATTATTTTGTCATTCTTAAATTAAAAGTCGTTCTTTTTATTTTTTTTATTTAAGACAGGATGCATACAAGTTTTCGTGTTTCTGAAAAAAATATTGAAAAATATAGAGTATAAACTAAGGTCAGACAATTACAATATCTTTCCCATAGAGCCTAGTGGAGGTACATACAAGTGGCAGAGAAATGCGTTCGTGTCTCGATTCGAATTTTCAACCTGTCGAATCAGCACATTTATGGGATAATATAGAAATAATACTGCGGTGCAGGGTCTGAAGACATATATGACTTAGAAACTATACTACTTGTAGTATGGATCGGAATAAAAATCACTTACCTCTCTTCCCCACAGATAATCCTCCATCTTGAAAATTCTATACTGTAACCGGAAAACGCGATACTGTAACACTTCCCTACGGTGGTAAATCAGTCATAAAAGGGATGAGGTAATCTTCCAAAGTTTAATTAGTTACATGATATATATACATCCGAGTATATATGATACTATTCATTATTGTTCATGTGTCTCGCCTTTATTCTTCCATTTGAATAAGGTTATGCAGTACAACTATTGAAGCTCCGAAATACGAGGTGCGTCCAATGCGACGTTGTGACATACAAGGGTTGTACGAGTTGACTTCGGAAAATCAATGGAACATGGAAAAGGCTTACCTAGAGTGTGTGTTCAACACAGATCCGAGTGGTCTAGTCGTGGTGGTAACAGAAGATAACAAAGTCATCGGTTAGATACATTTATTGAGAACTTAAAAGTCATAAATGTGCACTTTTCAATATTATACATCAAACATATTCTTATCAAAAATAGACAAACGAATGTTACCAATTTATTACAATTAAATTCAACTTTGAAGTATTGTTATTCTAAAAATAAAATCCATTTCAAATAGGATAGGTGGTATACTTATTATTAATAAATTTCATGTTGATGATTTCATTCAAATTTTCCCTTTAAAGGCTTTAAAATAGTTGCCAATGACTTGAAATAACGTATATAGGTGAGGCAGGTATTTTCTTTTATAGGTCATAACGGAATACTTGCCCACAGTGATACAATTGCATCGTCTGGAATGAATATTGTGAAGGAGGAATTCAGAAGATTTGGGATAGGCAAGAAATTGTTTCGCAATGTTATGGATGTAATGCAAGACCGGAACGTTGGTGGAACTTCATTAAGCAACAGGGTGACCTTTTATGCTCAATTTGGCTGGACAATTAAATCGTACACTATACATTATAATGCTGGGCCGGTGAATCCAGACTTTGTCAAAGATCCGCCTACTGGCGATTTTGAGATAGTACCTCTTTCTGACGTAGAAATATCAGATTTTGTGTCATATGACGCCGAACTTCATACAGTACCGAGGGCAGTTTATATCTGCAACTGGGCAACATGGTCAAAAGCTAATACATACGTCGCATTGAGAAACGGTCGTATTTGTGGGTACGGCGTTCTTAGACCAGCTGATATTGGGCATAGAATGTATCCACTATATGCAGACGACAGTTGTATTGCACGTGCGTTATTTTGTAAACTTGCAAGCTGCGTTCCTAACAACGAGCCAGTTATTTTCTCGCAGCCAATTGAAAATGAAGCAGCAAACGAATTTGTAGCAGCCAATAATTTTGTAACTTATCTATCTATGACAAGATTATATAATAAGTGGAATATTCCAGTTGATTTAAAGAGAGTTTATTCTGTATCTTCAACCGAATATGGAATCGTTTGAATAGAGAATAGATATTACAATGACTGTAAAGTTTATTTTATGATTTGTGATCATAACGAGAGAACATTATAAAGAAGAAGTAAATGTATTTTCTAAAGAAAGGTTCTACTGTTAATAAAATATCAGTTAGAAAACTGTCATGAAATGTTTCATGTTGTTATTGTGAAAAATAAAATGTTTGTTTCTTATATATTGAGTGGTATATATCTAAAATAATTTCACATATAAGTGACATTATATGAAATAAAAGATGCATATGCAAGCATTTAATTGCATATGTTAAACATATTAGATAACAAAAAGGTAGAATATATAACTATTGAGACAATCTGGTTATTCTATCTTGAAATATTGAATCGGGAAGTTTTTCCACCAAGTCCACAGATATACTGTTTTTATCAAGTAGTTACCCGAGTAACAGAAAAAGAAATGCATAGCTAGATAAAAAACAATACAATTTAACACCTACCATACTTTATTATAGATTTTGCACTTAAGTTTCATTAATTCATCAGCAATACTATATCATATGACAAGAGCCAACTTTACAATTGTTAATATAATTCCTTGGGTCCACAAAAGAAGTCAAGCTACCGTAATTTTTATTCAGGAAAAAGTACTTTTATTTTTAGGGGAAAACATGAAAACGTCGAATAACCAACTGCCTTTTTGTAGGTAGCTGGGGATTCGCACGAATAACCAACCAGGTACCTTCCTTTATTCTGTGTTTAAAAAAAGTAAGATGTGTTCGAACATTTCATTGATTGAATTACCAACTACCAGCTGTTAAAAAAGGGGAATTACTAATGACCAACTACCACCTAGTAGGGACTTGGTTATTCGAATATTCAACTACCAATTTCTACAAAACTGAAGCCCTTAAAATAGTAACTACTTCTTAGATCTTTGCACTCCGGATATTTTTTTTAACAAAAATTAAATTCATGGCATACATCAAGTCAAAAAAATCATTTTTAAGAGAACAAAAAATTAAAAAAATTTTAAAAAAATTTTCAAAATTTTTATATAGGGAGGAAAATAGACCGGGTATAATGATCGAATTTTAAGATATATTTTTTTTCGGACTTTTAAAAATCAAAACCCAAATTTAAATACAAACCCCCTAAAAGAAAAGTCCATAAACACAGTTTTTTTTCCCCTTTTTTTTTAAAATAAGTTATTTAAAACCAGAACCCGGGAAAAAAAACACTTTTTAAAAAATTTGGCCAAGCGAAAAATTTACGGAAAGCCAGACACATGCTAAAAAAAATTTTACGTTACATTTTGTACTAAAAAGCTTTTTTTTTAAAAAAAAAACAAAAAAAGAGAAAATTTCCCAGGGGGAAAAATGAATTCAAAACAGAGATATAAAAAACCCTTTCCCTATTTTTTTTCCCTTTTTTTTCCCCTTTTATAAATGATTCCCAAATTTTGATTATTAAAAAATTGTGATTAAATTAAAAATTAATTGTTTTGATGGTTACAAAATTTGATTTTAAAAATGTTGATGATTCTAAATCTTAAAAAATTAATTATTGTTTTAATTTATTTAAAATTTTATGTTTTACAAATTACGTTTACGTTTTATAAAAACTGATCCGGTTTTTTTAAATTTTACAGTTCACTTATACTGAAAAGATGATTTTCCGGGCAAAGAAACCCTTCCCGCGTTTTCCTTCCCCTTTATCTTTTGAACAAAAAAAAATTTTTTTAAATTGGGAACAAAAAGTCCTTCAAATTTTTCTGTTTTCGAAAGGATGTTTAATTTTTCATCTCATCCGCCCAAAACAAGGAAAGGAAAGGGGCATACGACATTTTTCACCTTTGGGTTGTATTACCAATCGAGCTGTTCCCTTTTTTTAAAAATAAGGCATTGGGCCCTCCCAAAAATATAAATTATATGTAAAATTAAGTAAAGCTAATTTTTAATTTTTCCCCTTTAAAACTGAAAGATAGATTAGAAAACCCACTTCTTTAAATCTCTTAAATTCCCTTTGTGAATGAAAAAAAAAGTTTTCATTTTTATCCTTTTTTTGGGGCCCTCCGGGGACTCCTTGCCGCGGGGTTTCTTTTTTTCTTTCGTGGGGGTTGCGTTCTTTTTGAACGCCCCCCTTTTTCCTTTTTTTTAAGGCCGGGTTTTTCTTTATTTTTACTCGGGCTAAAAACAATCCCGTCTTTTAATTAGCCCACATGACCAAAACCAGAGTACTTGAAAACATGAAAGCCCAAAACAACCCAAATTTTTTTTCGGGTTTTAATAGTTAATTTTTTTTAAACCGGCAAAAAACGTGGGGGAAATATGCATTTTTAAAGTACCGGTCATTTTTAAATTTCGTCACTCTTTTTCAAATTTAAACGCATTTTTTATTTTCGGGACGCAAGGGATTTTTTTCCCGAAACTGGAAAAACAAGGGTACGAAACTGATATTTAAACCATTTTTCCCCAAAAAAAGGAAGGCTGTCCCAAGATTTTTAACTAAAAGGTAAAAAAGGGGGTTTAAATAAAAACTAAACATTGCACCCGCTTAGAAATTTTATTTTTATATTTTTTTTTTTGTTCTTACAAAAGAATGTTACATTGGGTGGGGACTTAAAATTCTAAAAGGGTTCCCTAAGTTCTGTCGGTATTTTCTTTTGGGACAACCTTTAAAAACACAGGGGGCTTTTAAATTATGAAAAAGAAATAAAAACAAGGAAAGGGGCTTTCCCAAAACGAAAGCCCGGGCCAAATTTCAACGGGCCCCCAAAGGGAGCCAGTATGGCACCCAGCAAGGGAAATTTCCATAGTTTAAAAATATAAACATAAACAATTTCAGAGTAGGAAAATAATAAAAACGGGGTAAGAACGGGTTTAAAAAACGGAGATAATTTTTACAAAGGCCTACGAAAGGTAATTTGGTTTGGGGAAGGGTTAGATGGGACGTCCAAGGGGGCCCCCTTGAGAAAAAATTTTACCCCCCACCTGAAAAGCTTTTTCAAAAAGCCCAATGTGAATGAAAAAAAAATTTTTTGGAAAGGGTTTCATCGAATGCCGCCCTTTTTTTTAACCCGGATAAAAATTTGACAAACTTAAACAATTACCGCACGTTTACATTTTCCGCCTTTTTTTTTTCAGACTGAAAATAAAAGGGGAAAATATCTACTGACTTTTAAGGGGCATAAATCAACGAAAGGTTTATAAAATTTTTTTTTTTCCTTATTTTTAAAAGGGATTTAAGGGGGAATTTTTTGTTCAAAAAAAAAACGTAAAAAATTAAATATTCCCCAAATTTTTGTATTAAAAGAGGCATTTAAATTTTCACAACTCTGAAAAGACCATTTTTGGTTTCCATGAAAACCCAATTTTATTTTTAAAATTTTAAAAACAACCATCAAATAAAGTTTAAACCCCTTTTAAGGGTGTAATACCGGACAATTATTTGATTTTTTCATTTCCGAATAGGAGTGTCAAAAACCTGCCCCTTGCTTTGCCCTTTTTTTGTCCCATCGTCTGTTATGTTTGGTGTCGCTGGCCCCTTGCTGCTGGGTACCTTGCTGCGGGGGCACCTTGGGGGCCCCTTGTGCTGGGCCCCTTGCGGGGCCCTTCTGCGGGGCACCAAAGCGGGCCTGGGCCCCTTAAAGGAACCCTTGCGGGGCCCATTGCTGAGGGCCCCCTTGGGCTGCGGGAAACACCTTGCGAGCCCCTTGCGGGGAAACCCTTTGTGCGGGGCCCCCTTGGCTGGGGAAACCCCTTGCGGGGCCCCTTGTTTTGCTGGGAAACCCTTGTGGGCACCCTTGAACCGTTTTTGTTGCTTGTTTTGGGGGTTTCCTTTTTTGGGAATCCCCACTTTTCCCTTGTACCGCAAAAAAATTTCTATTTAATATAAATTTTAGCAAAAATTACCCTTTTGACCCAAGCTGATTTTAAGCTATTTTCAAATACTAAAAAAAATTTTTTGTGTTTTGGAGTATATTCCTAAATCATTTATAAAAATCTGGAAAAAGTATGATCCCTCGGAAGCATTTATCACAACAAAATTACATGAAAATTGTACATTCGATTTTATTGAGTCTGTACATGAGGGATAATGAAATAGTGCATCATCCATCATAAAGGTTTTAAGTTTATATCAGGAAAATTATTAGGTTCGTTTTTGTAAATATGTTGTTTTTTATTCTTGTTTTGACCCCAAATTTTAAACGAATTTTTGTCCCCGGTAAACAAACTACCCCAAAACCGTCTCCCCTTTAAAAATTAAAACTTTTTAAAGGGAAAAAATATGATTTTACCTAACTTTTCTATTGAAAAATATATACCCCAACAGGAACTGCCAACAACTACAAATTTCAAATTTAGTTAGGCGGGCAATGATAACTTTCCCACGTTTTTCTTGTGTTGCTGACCCAGTGATTTGTCGAGCTATTGCCAAAAAGGGTTTCTGAAAATAAAAGGGAAAATAAAAATTTACAATCTTTTAAATTTTAAATTTTGATGGGAAAAAAAATAGTAGCAAACGCTTTTAAAAGTTAAAAGTTCCAGATCAAATATAGCTACGCAGTCATTTTATATGGGGAAAATTTCCATAAGGGTAGGGTATGCTTTTTTGGGTTTTGTTTGTTTCTTTCCACCCCTTTGCCCCAAACCCGTATTTCATTTCATATAGGCGGGTTTATTTTTCCCAAACCATCGCCTGGGGGAAAAACATCATTTCCTTAAAAAATACCCCCCCGTGCAAAAATCCAAAAGCATCCCCCGGGGGGATCAAACCCCCGCGAGAAGGGGGTTAACGGGAAATTGGGAAGCCCTTTGGATTTTAACCCCTCGACCACGGAGGCGGTATGTATGTATGCATACTTGTATGAACCAAAGAGTGCCATATAATTCCGTGGAGACTTCATATTTGCTTCTATTCAGGAAGTTACAGACTCACAAGGGAAAAAGAAAATTAGATTCAAGAATCCAAACTAATAATGACAAATGATATTTATTAAGTGAACGTGACAATACTTTAAAACAATGACACCATTTTCACAAAACCATTATTAACATTACAACTTTTATTGTAAAAGTTCCACAAAAAACCATACTTTAAATGAGGCACAAATCCAGAAAAAACTGAAACCGCCCTTAGAGCATCATGGGTACATGTTTCTTTTCAAAAAAGCGGCCCCATCTCCGGTTTTCCCAAACATTTTCCAAAAGACCCCTGAAATGTTTCAAAAGGAAAAAGGAAAATTTCCCAATATTTTGTTAAAAAGAATTTTCCCCCCAAAGAAATTTAATTTACACGAATGCAATGTCCCTTTTTATTTTAGGGACAAACTCAAACAAGATGAATCACCCTCTTGTTTTTCCAAAAAAGCACCCCAAAAAGCCAGCTTGACAATTAAAATACACTGCCGGGATTTCTATCAAACTTATTAGTTTGATCGCAAGTCTGATCGCAATGGACATCCCACTTTCCGTTTTTACAAGAAGTGCATCTACCATGGCATTTATCGCAGTCGCTGTTGCAATTAACACTGCATGTGTTATTACAATAATTATCCCAAAATCCCGTGCGACATCTGCTGCAAACACCGCTTACCTCGTCACATGACCCCTCACAATTGATGTGGCATTTATTCTCACATTTATCTCCCCAATAACCAGTTGTACATGCTCTGATTGCGTGTTTACCTAAATATGAAAAAATAGAAAGTGTCGGCCGTGATACATCTTAATAAAATATTGATTGGGTTTTTTTGTTTTGTTTTTGTATTTTTCTTTTTTCCTAACAGATTTGATTTTGACCTAAAAAAACTCTATGCTTTTAAAGCGTGATATTGAGTCAGAAACTATATTTTGCATTCAATTTGATTTTATTCTTACCAGTGTAAAAGTAAAAAAGAATAAAAGAATAAAATCGAAATGCTATGCACATGTGGATTCGGCAAATATTTTCCAGAAATATATGCTTATCATTCAGATATTGACAGATATAACGAAGAATTAGCACAATCTAATATTTTTGAAGACATGGGCACTGCCGATAGAGGTGCTATTAAATAAATGGCAAAAAATAATCTAATCAATGGTATTCATTAATGGAGATGGCATATTCAGGAACTTACCAATGATATTATTAAGGGCTTCACTAGTTAAATCGGGTAAAGGGTGGTCCGTTTTTTTTTAAAATGAATTTTTTTTCTGGTAAAAATACTTTTTTCACCCTTAAACATGTTTATTTAAAAAAATTTTTGAACACGGGTATTTCCCCAATATTTGGGTGGAATTTTTTTGAATTCCTCTACAAAAAAAGGTAGTATAAACGATGTTAATAATTGGGGGGGTATCACTTTTAAACTTGTGGAAAACTTTTTTACTCGTATTTTGAGTAAAGTTTTCTAAAGGGGAGTTTTAAAATTTATGTTTTGTCGTTTTGTCACATTGTTTTTTTTGCTAATATATAGTGAATTTACAAAAAGGTTTATTGGCCCGGCTGATTATTGTGATAGGTGGAATTACAGTAAATTACAGTTAAAACGAAAATTATGAATATTTAAAAGAGGCGGTAGATTGCCAGATAATCTTGAGTTTTTTATTACAAAGATAATACTATTGATATTGTTAATAATTTCACTTATTTAGGTTTAGTATTCACAACGGGTGGTTCGTTCACAGAAGCACAGAACACCATTGCTGGACAAGCAATGAAAGCAATTTTTTAAAATGGGATAAGTATTTGTGTAAATTTGTTAACATTTCACTTTCCCATAGATAAGAAAGCTATTTGATAAACTTATAATGCCTATTTTGAATTATGGTAGCGAGGTTTGGGGGTTTATTCAAGGTTATAGTTTAGAACGAGTACATATGCAATTTTGTAAACGGATTCTTGGTGTCAAAAAAAAGTTACTCAAAACGATTTTGTATATGGTGAACTATGGTAGAATATTCATTAAAACCAGTACGTTATTACAATATTGTAAAAATTTTGGTTAAAATATTGCATACAAATGAAAATAAATATGTGAAGAAAGTTTATACATGGACTGAAAAACGATTTTGAAAATTTCCCAAAACAAAACAAACTGGTGTTCACTTGTAAAACATCTTCTGTGTGATTTAGGTTTTTATGATGCTTGGTTAATGCAAAGTGTGGGAAACTCTGATTACTTGTTATGTATTGTAAAACAAAGATTAACAGATCAATTCGTACAGAATTTGGTCGTGTAGATTAGATAACTCGAGTAGAGCTCTGTTTTATAAACAAATATCCGACTTTAAATTTTCAACCATACCTTAATTTTATTCATGTGAAAGGATTCTGTAGTAGTGTAACTAAATTAAGAGTATTCATCTCATAGGGGCTTCATATTGAGACTGGTAGATGGACTATACCCATACTACACCATTTAATGAAAGAACTTGTTTTTGCTGTAACGTCCTAGAGGACGAATTTCATTTCTGTATAGGAATGTAAATTATATAGTGATATAAGAAACGTTTAATACTACTTACTATTGGAAAAGACCAAATATGTTAAAACTCATCGACTTATTAAATACGGAAACATTTGTGTAGCAAGTAAAAGTTTGGGTAAATATGTGCATAGCGCTTTTGAAATTAGAAAAAAGAAGTTGTATACAAATCGTTTATCAATCTTCGTTGATGTCAAAAAGTGTAACTTTATAGTATATTTATTTTGTATGTATATATTGTGTATGTATGTATATGTATGTGTATATGTATATGATTACATATATGCATGATAGCAAATTTTAAAGTTTTCTAAAAATTACTCCACGACTCTTTCTTCCGAATAATTAATTTAGTGTCAAGATGTAACGTTCATACGACTATACATTACAGAATAATATTGTCGTATTCTTTTTAACTGAGCATTAGATTTCGAGCATTTAAAGAATATCTCTCTTCAAGCTATATGTTGATCTTGTGTTTCGTTTTCGATAAGATCAGGATACTTACAGTATGCAAATTCTATCTAAAATATTAAAGACTCATAATTTATGTTGGTCTTGTGTTTCGTTTTGACAAGATCAGGATATGACTTGTATATAAGGACTCATATATCTAACACACATAGTTATTTTGTGACAAAGAAGAGCAGGGTAGTTTATAGAATACAACACATACATAATTTTGTAAACATTTAGATATTATTAGAAATGGATTATTAATATATTAAGATATTTCAACATGCAAATGAATGTAAACCTTCTCCGTTGTTGTTTAAAACTTGTTTGAAATTTATTTTTGTACACTGTCTTGCCATATATATATTGTATTGTGTATCCTCACGGACCATGTGGCCTTATGGAATTTGAAAAATAAACTTATCAAACTTATCAAACGATTGACTTTTATAATGGTAATTGACCAATAATTATTACAACAAATGTTGACCGATTACTTAAAAGGGAGCTTTTATATTTTTGTTGTGCGTGTGTTGTTGGTTATTTTAATACAGCCACTGTTTTGTAGTTGTTTTTTTTCGTTTTATTTTTTTTCAAATAAATTTGCTACAGTTTATAGTGAGTGAAATTTTACAATTAATAACTGATTATACAGCTTCCAATGTACTTTGTCATCTTCAATAAACAAAAATAATGCATAAATTTTATAAACAAGAAATTATAGTGAAATTCTAAATCATTCCATTTTTATTTTCGATCTCTTTACAGATAAACATACTAATTTAGATTAATGTTACTCACCGTAAATTAATAATATCAAAAATAAGATGAAGACTTGCTTTTCCATCATTAATCCAAAATACTGCATCTGCCACTGCCCTCAAATTGTCCGCTTATGGTAAAACTATTTTCTCAACTTCCTTGTTATTTGAGTTTTAGGAAACAACACGTCATTTACTTTTACAGTCATCAGTTGAGTCAAAAAAATTTCGATGAATTAACTTATTTCAGTGAATTCTTTCTTTTTTGTAGAAATACAAAACTAGGTTTTTATTGACAAGGAACGTAAATATCACCCTGGTGCAATCCATAATTCAATTACATTAATCAGAAAGAGTATAGCAGAGTTTTTATGAAGCTCTTGCGCTTTTTATCATTACTTAATTTAAATGTACTCAAAATTCGATTCACAGACAGAAATTGGACGAGAAAGTGTTGGGGAGGAATAGGGCGGGGGTATTTTTTACGAGTGACGGGAAGAAAAAAATGGCACAAAATATATCTTCATAATTCAAAATAAAGAAAGTAACGCATTAAAGCATATCATTTTAAGTGATCCAAAATAAAAAGAATATTCAATCATTGAAGATACGGTTTCTGTTAAGAAAATGTCCCTCAGGAACAAATTCAATAAAACCTAGTCTGCGACTTTTTTTCTTTTCTTTGCCTTTGCGGATTATCCCAATGCCCCTTTACATGTTTCTCATGTTTCTCATTTTTTCTAGATCATATGCTCAGGTTCGATATTTCTTTGGCTTGTCAAGTAAATGGCTATTTAAGACTCATTCTTCTGTAACTGCTGTTTTATTATCAAACTTATATCATGGATTCCCCAAAATTGATACCGGACAGTTTAAGAAATGGAAACTGAACAGATCATCATTAAGAAATTCAGATTGTTCAGGGTTATGAATAAAGAAGATTGGAGAAAAGATGGGCGCCTTATCTTAAAGACCCATTATACCTCAGAAATGCTTTCATTTTTATTTCTCAAAATCTTTTTTTTTTATTTTTTTTTTATTTCTTTCTCTTTTTTTGGTATTCTTTATATCTTCAAACAAGTTACTCAATAGCCAATTACCTGATCGGTCTTTTTGTTCGGTTACTTTTTTGGCAATTTGTATATTTATAGTGATTAAGTAATTTGAATGAAAGCCAAATTAATATTTTGTTGCTTTTAAGACACGTTATTTTACATTTAGTGCTATTTTATTCAGTTAACAAGCATCTTACTTGCTCTAAAACAGTTATTTTAACGTTACAAAAACCAATGTTTTACCTTCCTTAAAAAGTAAATATTCTTAATTTTTTGAAGCGTAATGTACTTTTAAAGTAGTCGGTCACCAATTACTATGTTACCTACGGTTTAAACCCTTATACAACAACAAAGTAACGCACCCAATTTCCGTAATCTATATTACAAATCTATTTTTTGTTTTGTTCTTTTTATATGTGTGATTTCATGGACTTCCTGATTATGACCAAAAAAATGTAAACAAGAACGGTTTCAGGGTATAACAATAGGTACAAGTTATCAATTGCATTCAATCATCATAAACAAGCCGACCAAGTTTCATGTAAATACAAAAAAAATGTTTAATTTGTCATTTTTTCTGTGAATTCTATTGTTACAACTTTGGTAGGTAAATTGGTGACTTTAAAGGATATTGTCAGGAGAAAATATTAGAAAATAAATCGTTTTAAGAAGCCTAAGGCTAACATACTTCCTGATTAAAAAATCAAGATTTCTGAATTTCATAGACAGATTGTCGTATCATTGTATATAGAAACAAAAAAAACTGTTAAACTTCAGAATAAAGGACAGATAGTCTGCTCATAACTATATAAAACAACGATCGTTGGCCGTTTGTTTTTACCTGCCTTTTTCTGTTTAAAGCAGCACGCCTCCAGAATCATGCTAATTTTCATTAAAATTTTGAAAATGAATTTGAATGTGTAATGACGTAAAGTAACCAAAAGGAATCAAATTTCATATTATCAATGGCACTTACAAACCATGTAAATTACCAAAACGTGGTAAAAATATACATAGATGGCATTTACTGCGTTAGTAACGCAGTAGAAATTAAGTTGTAAATACTGGAAAAAAAACACTTATTAATCACACAGTCATAATATGTAAAATATTACTTGAATCTTGAAACTTTTAACATTTCTTACATATAAATACACTTTTCTCAAGTCTGATTTTATTGAAATATTTTGACTCATCTTTTAAGCAAAGATGATGTCTTCCTACCCAAAGTACTGCGTACAGTTAGGACCATCGCGACACACACCGAATTTCGGTAAAGTACTGTGTCCTGTTGGGGCCATTGCGACACACACATAACACGAAACAACGAAAACACGAAATTTCTACTGTGAAAAATTCGTAAGTACGATGGTGAAATTTAACTAACTACGATTTCATATATTATATAAACTCTTATTAGTTCTTTACATAAACTATTTCAAGCAAAATTAAGTAGACCTCTTTTCTCGTCTTTTTACCATTGTAGTTTTGGCTTTTCACCATCCTGTTTAAAAAAATGTAGAAATTTGAGTTCCATTTTAATTTGTTTTCGAATGAATAAGAGTAATGAAAATTTTATTTTATTTTTTGTCATTTAATTTATATTTTACGGTGATTAATGTATAATTAATGTTTTGGAATTGTTAACAATAAAAAAGTAGATGAATGACGTCATGCCACTTAGTTATGTGCACTGGTACTGTGAGACCAAAACAAATAATAATTGTTTTAATGTTTCTTCATATTAGACGACGTTGTGGTGAAATGGAAATCAAAATTTAAAAAATTTTCAAGATAATAAAAGGGAGAGAACTTTACTCGACTCTTCGACACTGCTAGTGATATGACAGTTCCCTCCCTTCTTAAGATATTAAATCTAATTTATACATACCACTAAACTTCAAACCTTTGTTAGATGTTTTTTATTATTATATAATCATATTGAAATCACCGTTGGTATATCTTGTTTCGTAGTTGTTTTGTTACATCATTTCTTGAGTTTTAAGTAGTAGAAACAGTGTTTCATACTTGCCACTAGTGGCTAAAAAGACCGGACCTAGTTTACCCACCCTGCATTTTAGGCACAAACAGGAAGCTGGTTAGAACCAGTCGGTTGCAACATGGATAGTAAGTTAGTAAATACGGTGTCCCGATAGGGCCATCGCGACACACATGTAACTCGAAACAACGAAAATACAATAGTGAAAAATCGAAATAACGAAACCCCGACTTCGACTTTTCACCATTGTTGTTTCCTTATTAAAGGGTTATGCTGTCGTTTGGAAAATATTAATGTCCTGGACATATGATAACAGTTGGAAAAAAATCACTTTGTCAAACGTATCTTACATGTACAATGTTAAAAATGTTTAAATGTTATATTTCTAGGTTTGTGTTTACATGATTATAATCGGTAACAAAAGGTTATCTATAGAATAAAATATTTCGGCCTTCATTTAAATTTTATGTTCTTTTTGGCACACTATACAGTTTGCATTTTCCAGTTATAGAATTAATATTTAGTATGATGTACATGTCCCATACGACATCGTGCAAGTACAGGTTGTTTTTTTTCCAATAAGAAAATAGGTGCATTATTTTCAATCATTAAAAATTGTAGGACTAACTTTGATTAATTGATTGAAAGTATATTTTCCCATTATACTCGACATTGTTTCTGAAATTTCATGCTTGATGTTTTAGACAAGGGTCTGGCATGTTTTTATTTTTAAACATCTTTAAAGAATTAGGTAGATCGGAAACCATTAATTGTTTTTTTAAACAAAATCTTCGCTGGCATAAATCGGTCTTACTCCTAACAAATTTCATGCACGAAATTTTACAGACATATAAAGCAAACTGAACTGACATGATGTTATCATAAGTTTAACTTTACAGACAAAGAGTTTAACTGGCAAAAGTTATCTTACACCAACCTTTACAGACAAAGAGTTGTGCTACACTTAACTTTTACAGACAAAGAGTACTGTAAAACCAAACTTGACAGACAAAGAGTTGTCTTAAACCAAACTTGACAGACAAAGAGGTATCTTAGACCAAACTTTACAAACAAAGAGTTGTCTTCAACCAAACTTTACAGACCAAGAGTTGTCATAAGCTAAACTTTACAAATAAAGAGTTATCTTAAACCAAACTTTACTAACAAAGAGTTGTCTTCAACCAAACTTTACAGCCAAAGAGTTGTCATAAGCTAAACTTTACAAACAGAGAGTTATCTTAAACCAAACTTTGCAAACAAAGAGTTATCTTAAACCAAACTTTACAAACAAAGAGTTATCTTAAATCAAACTTTACAGACAAAGAGTTGTCATAAGCTAAACTTTACAAACAAAGAGTTATCTTAAATCAAACTCTACCAACAAAGAGTTATCTTAAACCAAGTTTTACAAACAAAGAGTTATTTTAAACCAAACTTTACAAACAAAGAGTTATCTTCTTAAACCAAACTTTACAAACAAAGAGTTATCTTCAACCAAACTTTACAAACAAAGAGTTATCTTAAACCAAACTTTACAGACAAAGAGTTATCTTAAACCAAACTTTACAGACTAAGAGTTGTCTTCAACCAAACTTTACAGACAGAGAGTTGACTTCAAACAAATTTTACAGACAAAGAGTTGTCATAAGCTAACTTTACAAACAGAGAGTTATCTTCAACCAAACTTTAAAGACTAAGAGTTGTCTTCAACCAAACTTTACAGACAAAGAGTTGTCTTAAACCAATCTTGACAGTTAAAGAGTTTTTAAACCAAACTTTACAAAGAAAGAGTTACCTTCAAACAAATTTTACAGACAAAGAGTTGTCATAAGCTAACTTTACAGATAAAGAGTTATCTTACACCAAACTGTACAGACAAATAATTATCTTAAACCAAACTTTACAGACAAAGAGTTGTCTTAAACCAAACTTCACAGACAAAGAGTTATCTTACACAGACAAAGAATCGTGATATGCGACACTTTACAAAATCATCGAGTCATACACAGTACTTTAACAGAAGTTTATCCAAACCTCCAAATTTGAAAAAGAAATCAGAAATATATTCTCTTTCTTTTTTATAAACTATAAACTCATTGTGGTTTGAACCTAAAAGCTTATCTTTCATACATTTACATCGGATTAGCACCTCTACTCTTAAAAGTACAGATTTTCTGCTTTTAGATTTTTATCAGTAAATTTGGTTGTCCGAACACGAAATTTACAGTGCAGTTAATTTTAACATTCCTTACAAACATTATTTGAAAAGAAGGATTCTTTCTTCAGGTAATGAAAAATTATTATTTATCTTTGTGTATGATAGAGGTGCTACAGGTAGATCTAAGCTGCTTATTTCTGTGTAACATTAATTTTATATTGCACGCAACGAGGAGTGTTTCTTCAAAACAAAGTAAAGGTGATATACATAAATGACATACGTTTAATGTCATATGTTGATGTTCAGCGTTCTATATAATAATACAGAGTCGGTTGTTGCACTACACTATTGGGGTAAAGGTAAGTACTCTTAAAACAACCACAATATACGCACTATTTACCATGTTATTTCTGTTTCTTTCGACAGATAACTGATTACAAGGGAAAATGATAAATGGAGTCAGAGAGATCGTCACAGTGGTGGTAAGAAATCATTTTGTACAGTCTTATTATTTTTGTTGTATTTTTTATATTTTAATCACTGTATAAAACTGTGCTTAACAATAACTTAAATAAGAAAACATTCAAATGATAATAAACAGTAATTTATATCTTATCCATACGTATATTGGTACTTAACTTTTATCTTAGTAATTTATGAGAATATAATTTAGACGGTGATATATAAGGATCTTCAAGATTTTTTCTGTAAGTACAGAATTTATTTTCATTGCTAGGTAAGAAAATAAATATTTCATGAGTGGCGGTAGCTACTAGTGAAATATGTTAATTTTCATACCACAAGATGACAATTAATCTTGTATTTATAGACAGGTATACATTTTTCTTCTCTTTTGACATTACAATTTGAAAGCCTTTCCATTAAATTATTTATATTAGCTGAACTTAGATGAAAATAGTCCGGCAAGACACCAGCGAAAATACGGAAAAAATGTTTCACAACACTGAACAAATATTTTTTACAGTGAAAATACGGAAAATGAGAATACGCAGTTTATTTTATCAATATTTCTTATATACAATTTAAGTATATAATACAATTATCTTTGTGCAAAAAAGATAAGTCGTCCGGATAAATAATCTGCACATCATGTACAAGTCTACAACAGAAACTCGCTTATATCTTTAACTTGTTGAAATTATTATTCATTTCAGTTATTTTCTTTTTCCATGGTGATGAAAACAGAATCATTTGTCGTTGACACTGCAACAGACAAGTGCCTTCCGCGAAGTCCAGCCTGTCTTTGTGAAACGACTAAAGCCTATAAAGATGGCGGCAAAGAAGTCCCACAAAGCAACATTTACTGCGACGAGACAAGCTCGGATGTATTTCCTGATTTTTCGGTGATTACAAAACCTATAATTGACAGTTTTGACTGGTATATAGGACTTTCCAAAAATAACTTAACATCTATACCGGGAGGTTTGTTTACAGGTTTTGCACCCGTCAATCTCAATGCCACGTACATTTTCCTTGATTTAAACCAAAATCGTATCTCTAAAATCGAAAATAATGCGTTCGTAGGGATGGAAAACGTGTACTTAGAAATGGATTTAACATACAACAATTTGACGAATATTCCATTTGCATTTTTATTGCTGAAACAACTTCGGGGACTTTCACTTGAATTTAACCCAATCAAAGTCATGGATCAAATTGTTCTCCAACATATTGCCCCGACACTTACATATTATGATTTAGGAATTGGCAACATGACATCTTGGCCAGCAGAGTTATCTTCTTTTACTGATTTGTTTACTGCTGCACTGTATGACGTAGAACAATATAAGTTACCAAGACAACCCTTCTACGGATCTAAGAATAAAATAGATGCAATAAGTATAATTAGATCTGACCTAACAACGCTACCGTGTTATTTAACAGATCTTACAGCCCTGACAATACTAGCCATACATGAAACTCCTTATTTAAATGCTACAAACATTGTTGAAGTATGCCCAACGAATTACTCGCTGTTGAAACTTCAAAAATTAGAACTTGTTGAGGGGGCGCTTAAAGAGTTTCCAAACATTCTTAAGTATACACCTTTACTTAAAAAGCTTTATTTAGATCACAATCAGATTCAGTATGTGAATGGGAATTTTATTCCAATGAACAGTTTATTAGAAGGTCTGGTCCTTTCGTACAACAGTCTGCAGACAATACCAGGCAGCTTTCTGCGATTTCAACATCTGAGGGAACTAAATCTAGACCACAACAACATTGCTACTATGGTTCCTGGATTGGAGCGTATTATTTTACAAAATCCTAAGCCTAATCTGTGTTTAAGGTACAATCCAATTAATACAACATCACTTACAGCGAAATGTTCGCCGATCACTTTTCCATGGAGACCATAATTGAAAATTTGAATTTAGATATTTTCATAAAATAAATATAGATAATGCGATATGGAAATAAACCAACAGACCTTGACATTTCTTGATTTTTTTTTGGTCTTCTATTCACTATTCAAGGACTTTTATAAGCATTTTCTTATGATTCCTTTTTGTCTGGTACCTGACCACTCCTAAATCAGGTTTACTTGGAAGACTCTATATATAGATGGTCGACGTTGCAGCATAAATTATCCTGATTGTATATAATTAAAGTTAATTTGAATTGAGTTTTGTTCAAACTTTATTTATTCAATAAATTGTACATAAACTGCATTTAAAAACATTTCACTTACAGACCCTATAACAAGTAAAGAAACTGATAGCAAACAGCATGGATCCTGTTCAGACTGCGCGGACGCGCAGGCTGGTCTGGATCCATGCTGGTCGCAAACCCATTATGTTGGTTTTGTCATGACGCGGCTCATTTGATCGTTGAATTATCAGTATTGAGAGAGTAAGGTAACTTATGAAGAAGAAATGTCAGAAGAAAGGAAAAATATAGGGAGAAGTATAATTAAATATATCCGAATTTTAAGTATACTTAAGATAAACATGTTAAGGAATACGAGCGTACGGACAGGCCAAGTTCATTCACACTGATAATAAATTGAAAAATGATATTGAAATATGTCAGCACTATTTTTGAGGAATAAAATATATTCAATGGCAACGTTATTTTTCCTAAAAAACAAGAAATACATTTGTAAACCAATAAAGTTACAAAATTGTGAAAATATTTTGAAGGTAAAAGTATCTGTCAACTTAACCTAATTCTACAAACGAATAAGATCAAAGTTAAGGGGATTAAAATTAAAAGTACGCTATCAAATTTTCTGCTATTCAAGAATTGATCTTTTATGTCAACTAGTGAACATTCAATAAGTCACCGAAAAATAGAGAACTACGATATTTTAAATCTGGTAGACTTTCGTAAATATAGAAAACGGTTTCAAGCTCAAACATAATTATAAACGGAAAGAAATCTCGCACGTAAAAATGTAAGTAATTTTTATAACAAATTAAATATATTTAGGATAACTTTATTGTTTAAAAGTTTTAGAAGTCTAGAAATTTAGGGTAATGAATTTGACCTTACCTTTGTATTTATTTAAAATACGTTTTACGGACGGTAAAATGGAATTAAATTTCAAGTATTATCGATATATAATCATATAAAATAACCAAGATGGTCAAATTGAATGCATGTAATGTAAAGTCCCTGACTTTCATGACAATGTACAGGACTGTATATAGAAGCAGAAACACTTCTTAACAAGAAGAAACAACCGTAGATAATTTAGTTCCTTTTCTTTAACATGAATACTATAATCTACAACAATAATTTATTTGTAATTGTGGGCAGAATGTATGTACATGTACTACTTACTCTTTTTATTTCTTTATTATGTTACTCAAATGTGCCCGTAGTTTATCTTCCAAAGATACTGTCTTGTATTTTCGCAAAGTTTTGAGTACAGTCAAAATGTATTCAAATATTTGTTGATACGAATATTGATTGATCTTACAAAAAAATCTCAAAATTTATTTCGAAATACTCGTATAAACAATTGCAATTTTTGTAGGTGAAAAAGATGAAGATTTATTTGCCGATTTTGTTTCTGCATTGTTATATTGATGTCCATTGGCTAAGATTAAAGAAGACGGTGAATATTTCAGGTTCAAGTACTCAGTTATAAAAGCTGCAAAGTTGTAGGTAAACCATGCAAGTCAAACCTGAAACATGTATGTTTGACTAACGTTGTTTACATCGCACACTTATCATTAATGTGTTCAAGTCATGTTATAAAACAGATTGGTATAAGAAGCAATAAGTGTTTGCTTGACTTGATTTCAAGTGACACGCTCGTATAATAACAAGTCACCGATGTGTATTTTGAAGATATTTGGGAACCTTAAAATCCATAACAACACCATTTTATGTTCATAACTGTTACAACAAAATTATAGCAATAAACATGAAATAACGTTGTTAACAGTGGTACACGTTTAGTTACAAAGAAATACAAAAAGGTTAGCTTTTCTGTTACTATTGCAAGATGCAAAATATATCTTATTAAAACAATTCTCGCGATATTGGTGTAACTGTACATTTATAAGTATATGATTACAATTAAATGATTATTTGTAGACTATAATAGTAAATATAATGATATCATATAATGATGACATATTCAATTTATTGACCATGCATTCGGATAAATAACTATGAAAATTGACTGAATGTACCGCGTTTCGTAATCAGAATGACAAATCGCGGTTAACAGTATAACTGCAGTAATTGTAGTTGTAAAGAATATGTACTTAACTTGTGTGTTATTATTTAAGATTAAGTATTGATATAAATTATGTTCTGTAGTGAATCAAAATTATATAAATGAGTCGGTTGTTGATTTAAGGTAATCTGTATTTATCAGTGATCATAAAAAGTCTAAAAATTAAGTCTTGAATTATATATAATATTTGTACTCGGCTACTTGAGAGGACAAACACTTTTACTAGCATATTCATAGATATTGCGGTGTCTCTCTCAGTCAGAATGGGCATGAAAATGTGATTTAGTGGTGTGTAGCACGAACGTACGCGTCATGATTGTATAATTTTGGTTCTGTTTCGTACTTTTCATGATGGACTTCTTGGAAACAATAAGATTTTGGCAGAAAATTGTCTAATGTCACGCAGCTGTCCGCAGAAATCAAATTTTCAATTTTGTCGAACAATTTTACATCGGCATAGCGTTATCTCTGAGCTCGATCGCGTGACATTATGTAATATATGAATCAATGTTGGTACCACATCCAAATATGGGACAACATATGTAATCAATCGACCTTTGTCAGGACTTTTTCAGACGCTTTGGTCGTTTAAAGGTACAGTCACCAACGGAAATCAGTATAACCAATTTGCACGTTGCCGGAAACTAATTCTATAACTTAATCATTAAATATATTGTTTAAATATAAAGAGGCATGTGTATAAAGAAGATACTGTCCTAGTAAAATCTACGAAAACAAACAAACAACATCAGATAAAACTACTCCGATCAAACTACCCCGATTAAACTTGAATTACAGATTTATGGGCATACATGTAGTTGATTCTGGAAATTTTCAATGATAATGTACATTTTCTAGTCGTATCTTTTTTAACATTCAAAATATAGCTATGATTCATTACACGTATTTAAATATTACAAAATCAAGATTTCAAGATTCAAGATTTCAAGATTCAAGATTTTTTATTCACTTAATGCATAATACATGTAAAATGAGGTAAATACCAATTTTTGTTAAGTAAAAGATGACGAAGTTACGGTATGGGTTTGAATCATTGTTGATACACAAATACTTAAACACACATCTGAAGGCAATTAGGTCACCTAATTTCAATTATATAATATTTAATTTCAAGTTAAAATAGAAAGATGTCTAGAAACCGTATAGTTGGCACGGGAAGAAGACCTTCACAACAAACCCCGCCCAATGGGAGGGATGGCGTTACGTTAACAACAGCAGAAAGGCTTGCCACAACTCTTCGAATAGTCCACACAAACGAAATGTCTACTAGAGTCCTTTCCTCACGGGATTCGGGTGAGTCATTTAGATTTTTTACATAAATAACAATTGGGTTAAAATTGTTTAATGATAATATAATGTGAATTCCTCTTCTATATTACATTAATTTAATCATAAACATTTGAATTTGTATTATTTCACCAAACTTTATGTTCATGTCACACCTTTGGTAAGTCATGCAATACTGATCTCCTGTCTGTTCATACGCATGAACAATGAACGTCAGATCAAGGAAATACTAGCGAGGAAAAAGAATGTCATTATTGTTTTATAGTATTGTTGTTTCTAGGAACTGAATTTATGAAATCTATAAAAAATAAATATTTTTATCCTAATATACAAGCGACACGTGAATTAGAAATAAGTTGTTTTCTGACAAGGTAATAGTAAAGATATGTTGTTGTTGTGGTGGTGGTTATTGTTGTAATTATTGACAGTAGTAATCGTAGTAGTTGATTTTCGTCGTCGTATTATTATTATTACTATTATATTTATTATTATTATTATTATTATTATTGTTACTGTTATATTTATTATTATTATTATTATTATTATTATTATTATTATTTTTATTATTATTATTATTATTATTAATTCTGGCTGTCTTGCATTGATATGTAACTAGAACTTAACCTACTGCGTTACGCCGACAGTTGGAAAAATGTGTCGATATTTTAAATTATATGAAAAGCCTGTTTGACTTAGTATAATAAACACACTATGATAACTGTTTGACACAGTTATAGTGGACTTGACCACCGCGTCACCAAATAATTATCCTAAACGCACAGTATTTTTCTATTTTTACATACTATAGAAGGGCATTATGATTATTATTACTTATAAGCTAATTGTAAATTTTATCCAATCACAATGGATCAGTGCATATCAATTGTTATACCATTAACGTACTAACGTACTGTAATCACCTGACTGTAAAAGCGTATTGTACGATTTGTAAAAGATCAAGGTTACTCAAGATTTAGATATTTTGATAAAGTATTTGCTGTGCACTTTAAGAATGGATTAAATTTCATCTGTTCATTCAATGTAATTTGATTTGCATCTTGAAGTGTGGTAGCGCATTATTTATCAGATAGCACAGTACAACAAACAAGTTTTTATCTTGTAAAGATACGCCTTTTTACGCCAGACGGCCATGTGTGCATATAATTTGGCTTTATTAAATAACACACCAGGATAGATAATTTGGTGGAAAACACTATATGCTCTATTCTATTACAATATGACATAGTTTGCGCAGGCGCTCATTTAAAGAAAAAGTGACGGATTTTATCATTACATCATAATGGGTGCTTCCTATAGCTGGCTTTTCGGTTCAGAAAATGTGATTCCTAGACGATTGGATAGAAACACATTTTACGAAAGACATCCGGGTCTTCATAATAAACCTTTTGGAGGGATTGAATCGGAAATAACCAGAAAACCGAAAGCTTGTAAGCATTTTTATTATCTATTCAACAAAGTTCTTATTCTATCAAAAATAGTGTGAAAATCTGTTTTAAACACGCATTATCTTGATTCAGGGATAGTCGAACTACAATGTAATTGTAAGTACGCGACAAAATATTGTGCTTTTTTGTGTCTGCACAATATCTCGTAGATCCAGAACGACTTGAACGATGTAAAATTTGCATGAAAACCATTACAGATTAAGTTTGAGACAAATATGCAACAGTCGCCTCCGGAAAACATACCACTTCACTTCCTCGTTTCATTTTGATGAAATAAAATTCAGTTTTAGTATTTTGAAACACACGTATATTCAGCTCCAATAACAGCAAACGTTTTAGATGACATTAGTTTTACCTACTTATATAAAGCAGCATTGCTCGATATTCATGGTAATTTTCATGATTTTTTTTAAATGCATTTAAAAAGCGAAACGCTGTAAAGTGAACAAAGACATCAATTTACACATTACAAAGGGCACGTATAATGTGTGTAAATAACTAGAAAGAGGTCAAAATATCCAAAAATAGCCCTACTGCGTTAGTCACGCAGTAGAAATATGGTAACTTATACTGCAATAGCAGTCATTAATTGCAAACAGACGCCTCCGGAAAACATTACTTGAATTTTGAATCATTTTAATTTTCTTAATATCTTAGTTTTTTTTCTTAAGTTTGATTTTCTTGAAATATTTTGGTTCATCTGGAGGCATGCATCTTTTATTTACTTGGTATTCCACATAAGATATACATATGTTTGAGCTCTTAATCATTCTTGTATGCAATATAGCATATTATTCTGCCACATTGCATTTGCTAATTACGTTAAATATGACATATGTTTACAGGTATATAATAAACGCGAAAAAAATGAAAGACTGCATAATCGTCCGTGTACGTTACGTTTTTTAACATTGTCTGACGTTCTTATATTTAGTAAACACAATTTTGATGGAGTGAAACCAAATAAGACTTTATCTTGAAAGGAAATGAGGTGCAATCCAATCGTACACATTTATCTTTCTTGTACACATTTACTGCCTATTGTACACATTTACATTACATTGTACACATTTACATTACATTGTACTCATTTACTGTCTATTGTACATATTAACTATCTATCGCACACATTTACTTTCTATCGTACACATGTGCTTATATTGTTAACATTTACTACCTATTGTACACGTTTACTGTATATCTTACACATTCACTATCTTTCGTACACATTTACCATCTATTGTACACATTTTGCTATCTATTGTACACATTATTAACTATCTATTGTACACGTATACTATCTGTTGTACACATTTGTGAACATTATCTATTGTACACATTTTACTATCTTTTGTACACATTTACTATCTTTTGTACATCATTTACTCTCCATTTTACAACACTTTCTATCTATTGTACATATTAACTATCTACTGTACACATTTACTATCTATTGTAAACATTTACTATTAGTTGTACACATTTGTTATCTATTTAGCAACACATTTTACTATCTTTTGTAACACGTTTTTATTATCTATTGTACACATTAAACTATCTATTGTAACACATTTACTCTCTGTTGTACACATTTACTAATCTTGTTGTACATATTCACTATTCTATTGTACACATTACTCTATTTTGTAACACATTTGCTATCTTACTTACTTATACCGTACACAATTACTATCTATTGTGCACATTTTCTAACAATCGTACATATTTTCTATCTATCGTACATTATTACTTTATATTGTGCACATTTACTTATATTGTACATATTTACCATCTTGTGTACACATTTACTTTATCTTGTACACATTCACTATCTGTTGTACACATTTACTCTCTGTTGTACACATGTGCTATCTATTGTACACATTTACTTTATATTGTACACATTTACTGTATATTGTCACATTTGCTATCTGTTGTACACATTTGCTATCTATTATTCACATTTACTTTTTGTTGAACACAATTACTATCTGTTGTACACATTTGCTATCTATTGTACACATTTACTCTCTGTTGTACACGTTTGCTATTTTATAACCGGATTATGTTGCACTGAAAAAAGCGACGTTTTATCACGCACTATTTTTTTTCCAAAACTCATTTTGTTTAGGTGCATGTTATGTTTTTAAGTTATTCAGAAAGCTGTTTGTGATTTTTAAAATTGCATTTCACTCAATATTGCTTATCATCCTAAATCTTATCATTATAGGACTGTAAAGTACACAAAAAATGTATAAGTACTTTTTTTGGTATTTCTTTAGGTAGATGCTGTGGTAACAAACCTATTTTAGGCTTCTTGGCAAAATAACAAATGTTGATTATAGCTACTAGTGAATAGATGTTGTATATCAATTTGAGTCATCAAAAAGTTATTTGAAAGTAATGAAATAATGTTTAATTAATAAATACCATCCAACCACGAATGAAATAGAGCGTCCTTTGTATTTTGTTTAGATATCGATCCTTAACTATTTATGGTACCCACAGAGCTCCATACTTTAATAAACGGAGACCTATGAAAAGATATGTTAATCATCGTAAAGGTTATATCCAAGTAGGTCTGTCCTCATTCAAGAGCAATAGAATTACTGCACGTGTAGTAGAAAATATAAATAGTTTATCTACAGTGAAAGCGTTTCATATCATCGTGGTAGATGTGCACGTGCTTTTCGAATTTATCATTCGATATTTTATTCAATTTCTTGATTATTATTTCCGCTGAAATATTTTGAAAAAGGGAGGATATATGTTTTTCTTTTTAAAAGATATGCTTTTCAAGGTTCAAAAAAAGTTTTATTTTAAACAATGTGGTTTAAAAGAGTAAAATTTGACACGTTTGGAAAAATTTTTAAATAATTTATGATCTTTACTGTTCAAAAGAATTGTTATTAATCGCTTGATTGGATATAAACTATACTTATGGGGTGCGCAGGAAGCACTTCCGGTGGCGGACGTAGAGCTCGAACCACTGACAATAACAATTACTATAACCGCCATCCAGGATTACGTAATCATTCAAGGAATGGGATTGAATCTGAAATAACGCGGCACGTGAGAGAACGTAAGCATTTATTTTCACATGATGATGGTGTCTGTATTTTTGTTTTTGTTGTTGTGTTGTTGTTGTTGTTTTACAAATGCTCAGATTTCTGTAAACTTTTACTCAGTACAAACTGATGATTTTGTTTTCCACAACATAATCAATAACGATCGTAAACATTTACCTATACATGTACTAATAAATTCACTCTCTTATGTCAAACTGTATATAGATTAAATAACTCTGAATTTAAATCATTGTGGGTTTAAAGTAAAATATACCCTCATAAAAACTGTTTGAACATTATTTTTATGAATTAGAAGTTTCCTGCATGTAGTCTGTCCCAATAAGTGTGTCACAGTATTATCAATATAATAATATGATTGAACAGGCTTCGTTTTATGATCGGTAATAAGTTCGTAAAAGTCCGTCATATTTCGTTATTTTCCGCCTAATATAATTTAAAATTAAAGTAGAGTAGATACGGAGAGAGACGAAAATTCCCGAAGTTGCAAACGCGACGGGTACAGAAAGGCGTGTCGTCTGCATCAGGACGCTTCATGACAGTTGTTGTGCATGTTGTTAATTGATATTTTGTTTATAGAAACAGTTGTTAGGAAATGTATAATATCGTCAAATGTGATGTCAATGTACAGGAAAAGAAGCGTCAATAAAATATGATCTAATCGCAACAGAGTGTAATAAATGGGTACTTATAATCAAACAATAAGACACCCTATATTACACTGAAGTTCAATATTTTATTATAGTTTTATGGGGTATACTTAAAGTAAGGCATACGATAACGCATATATATCCTTCTTTCATAATTGTTGTTATTTTGGTTAAATCTTTGCCAAGAAAAGGAATGATCAATGTAAATAAACCAGTACAGAAAATGGGCATTATTATGTTTTGTTGTTAAACGGCTACTCTAATGGTCTTCAAAGATACTTCTTTACATGATACAAGTCAACATAAATTACACTTTACTGATTTTTCTTAAAGGCCAATTTTGCCACAGAAATGCTTTTTTTCAAAGCTTTTTATTTTTTGTGTCCTATTATAGTTTCCAAGAGGTAAGTAATTGGTCAATTGGTCAATCTATTACTTCCGCTGCATTTTGGCAATAAGTACAATTATAGTGATTTAGTATTTTGTATGGAAGTCAAAATACTACTTTGTTTACATTTTGCTACTTTTGTGACAAATTATTCACATTTAACACTCCTTTCTTGAAAAGCAACTAACATACTCTAAAATAATCTATTTACAGTAACGAAAGTCATATTTTCTCCTTCGAAAGAAAAGGAAATATTTATTCGTTTCTTAGGAATAATGTACATTTAAGTAATCTCTATGTATTCAATATAAGCAGTTAAACCTGGCATCGGTAAGCGTAAAAAGGGTATTTTGTAATGATCAAAAGCAAAAGTAATAGATGATGTATAAAAATCCGTTCAAAACTCAATTATCGCGATCCTTTGGTAAATAATGACTCTTCTATGTTTGTATGTTCGCGATTTCATTTGCAGTATTACTTCAAAATATGTACCTGTTGTTTTTTTGTTGTTTTATCTTTTCAAAATTGTGAAATCTAAATAATTCCTTAAGAATCAATATTTTGTTTCCAAGACATCTTATCACGGAGCTTTATTTTACATTCTGTAATACGAGTCTCTGATATTATATAGCATTATCTATATCTACAGGCATATTATGCCTTAACTTACCTAAGCGCAGGATATTGAAAATATTTAGATCCTGGGTCATTCAAATAGAATCTATTTGAGAAACCATGGGTTAATGAAGCGTGTAGGCATGAACTTCACGCACCGTTGCACCTGATATTGTTCCATATCTGATTTTGTCATTCTTGTGTGAATAAATTCTCCTATAATATATAAATATTTAATGACAAATGTTTAAAAGGAAACCAGAGTGTTATTTTAATAAAACAAGTAATAGATAACGAGGGGAATGGTTTTCAAGAAGTTTTTTCCAGAAAACGGGGGATCTTTACTACGAAAAACAGGGGTTTCGTAACCGCAAAACCTTTCGATCATTTTCCCGAAAAACCCAAACCCGTTAAGCAAAATTTTTTTTTAAAAAATTTTTTTTATTTTTTTTTATAACGGGTTTTACGAAGGTATATTCGATAAAATAAAAATATTTGTTGAAAAGTTGAACTGTTTCTTGTCTATAATGAACATTGAAAAGGATGTATATATTACAAGCTGTAAATAAAATGAATTGTCATTAACAAATGCATTTCTAGATATACTAAGAGAAATTCAAAACTTTTTTAAGATAATAATTTTAACAAAACCAAGTTTTTTAGAAAGTTTTTAAAGAAGGCTGCTTAAATTTTCATGTGAACTGAAACGTTGCATATTTTTTTCGGCAGCACAAAAAATTATACCGATACCGTTTCCTCGAAAAAAGAAAGGGCCCGGTTTTTGTTACCCCAAAAATTTTTCCACACCTGTTAAGACTAAGTAACGCATCGTATTATTTTCATTATGCTACTACTTTTTGGATGATTACATAACATTGATCAGCTAAATCGATCGTATATTCTTCATATGGAAATAATTAGCCTATATTACACCAACATTGCACAATATCAAGAACAGACTCTGTTCTTTGGTCTGTCTGGATATATAATTTCCCAGCTCCATAGTAAACACAAAGAGTGACAAGTACATTGTTTAAGGTTTTATAGATATGCAATACTTTAATGTTTTATTAATAACCTCTATAGATTTGTTTAACAGAATGGATTACCTGATATGCAAATCGATTTGTTATATTTCTCTTTTACAGTTTCAGATTACAGGGCCATTATCACTTTGTCGTATCAGTAACAGAAGTAATCTTTAATATTTTAACTGTGACTTTGTTAACTATATATTTTTTACGACAGCATGAGCCCACAAAACGTTTGTTCAATTCCTCGAGTTCATAACTTTGACGAATATGTAAGTTATAGTATATAAATCGAGTTGGTTACGAGGATATAACACTACATCTTGCTGGGGCCACATCAAGGCATGTATCTGCTAAATAATGGCGAGGCAGTTTTTTTTATAGAAACATCCCGAGATACCTATATACATTGTATTTATTTATAGTTCTTTTTGTATAATAAACACACAACGTAAGAGTACACGTGCATATATACTGACGTGCACAGTATATAGACATCTAAAATTGAAAATCAAAAGATAGGTGTATGAAATGGAAACAGTGTTTTATACTTGCAACATGTGCATTATTTCTACCTTGTAAACATGATAAGATAAAGCTGATGGATAAATGCAACATTTATCAAAATAATTGCACCAACTGGCGCCCGTGTTGGTTAAGAAAGTACACTGCACTGAATAAATACTGCATCTGTATTAATATTCTTTAGAAAGAGTAAACAAAATAAAAGTTTAAAATTTAAAGTAAAATAAAGCTATTGCAACCATATATAGGTTGTAAGGTAAAATTAAAAACTATATTCGCTTATAAATTAAGCTCATTTACTCGAATTTCTAATTATCATTAGCTATGAAGATTTTCGACAGGTCATATGACACTGTGTAAAGGGAACTTGTATAACGAATTTATGATAATGCCCATTTTTACGGACGAAAAGTTAATCATGGAAAAAAATATAAATTATAAAATATGTATAGAGTATATCCAAGTTATTTTTTTCTATTCATAATCATCGAGTGATATGAAAATAAATAGTTCATGAGTCGCTGTAGCCACGTGTGAAATATGATAATTTTCATACAACAAGATGAAAATAAATCCCGTATTTCTGGCAAAAAAGCTTTAATATTCTGTTTATCATATATATTTCTCTCTCTTTTTAAACATTATATTTTGAAAGACTTCCCCTTAAAAGTTTTTGTATTGCTTGAATAGAAAAGAAAATAGTCCGTCAAAACAACAATGAAAATACTGAAAATTTCTTTCACTGCAGTGAAAAAAATAAATTTTACAGTGAAGATACGGAAAATTTGGAAGTAGGCAATTCATTTCATTAATGTTTCTCAATATTTTAATTTAAAGTATACAATAAAAACAAATATACAAAGAAGGCAGGTATACGACGAGGAAGGGTACCAAGGTGCGTGATTTCAATTCATTTGAAAAATTGTAAACGTCTATAAGGAATTTGTAATAGAGCAGAATTCTAATATTTAAGAAAGAGTATTTACAGTAGGCGTGTACATAAAGAATATAAATATATTTTAAAAATGAAAGTCGACATGATCATGACAAACGTGCACTATTATATTAACGTTGGCACACAGTATACGTTAAATTCCCTGCTGAGCAATCATTGTATATATATATATATATATCATGACAAGATATGAAAAATAGCATCAATGTTTTTGTCTGCTGGATCATGTCAGAAATGTTTTTCTGTCTACCTGTAGATGTCTGTAATTTATATTATCTCGTGTTTTTATCAATTATTTTTGTCATATTTTCGTGGCTACTCATTTGCTGTTTTATTATTTTGATATGTTTCGCATGTAACCCCTATCAAAAGTAAGGAAATTGCTCATATTTCCCCAAAATTTTTAAGTGTTTTAATTATTAATTAGCAATTTTTATGTCATTTTAAGTCTATCATAATGCGTAATTATCTTCCGTTCTGATCCAAATGTTGACAGTTCTATCAAGCTAAAATAAACACCACTTCTTTCGGAACTTTTTCTTTACAAAACATTGCATGACCACGAAAAATAAATGAATCAGTTAAAGGTCAAATAAAACCACTTAAACACCAATTATTATAAATAAAATTAAAAAAAAAACAGCACAAAGAAAATCATCTACGCCCACAGTTATTGTAGCATCATCAACATCATCAACAACAACAACAACAACAAAAAGATATTTCTATGAAACAGAAGTACCTTATCATAAATACGTATTGGACATTATTAAAGAGTATTTGCATTGTCTCCCTTTACGAGAAAAATTTTTTATTCAATAATGTATGAAATGATCAATAAATCATTAATTTTTCTAACTTCAGTTCCAGCGGAAGACAAGACGCTGATTGAGGTGCTGAAAGTGGACCTTGACGTTGAAACAAATTCAAACGCTCACCACACTAACGAATATGATGTCGTCGAGAAAAAGAAATCGCTTGTTATACGTCGAGGTCAAGAGTTCAACATCAACATTGAGTTTAACCGACCTTATGATTCACAGAAAGATGATCTTAGAATTGTGTTTCAGTTTGGTAAGGACATGATTTTTATTTGTTATAATGAATTTTTTAGTTATGTCTGTAGGGTGTACAGATTATATGCGTTTGATATGCTATATTGCTATTGAATTAAATATCTTTAAAACATAGATTAAGATGCAATACAAAAAACAGACAAGTCATCAAACTCATCATCATCATCATCATCACTTTACTTTATTTTGCTACGTTGTTATCATCAACAATTGCATTCTTATCTATTCATAGTTTATCTTATTTTCTGTGATATATCACTTTCATTATTAACTATCATACCTAGCAATCTTACTTGTTTTACTTGAACATTATGTACAAAACACAAAAAAAACTTGTTTCGAATTATTGAGATTTTTGCACGAAATGCCTCGTCTTGCAGCACGTGTTTAACGTGCAAATATAGTCTAGGTATCCACCAGTATGTGTTTTGTTGTTGTTGTTTTTTGCAATTATCAAGATAAGCTTTTTGTGGTTAATGCTTTATCGCTTTTGATAATGCTTATACCATCGTGTTTGAGCTAAAAGTTTGCTTTTCTAATGAAGCAAAACAACATAAAAGAATGCTTAGGTAAGCTAGATTCAATGAAATCAGTCGTGCAATCACACCGTATTACCGGCGCCAATGATGGCCGATTGCTGTAGTGACGGCAGAAATATACTCTACTTCGGGTGAGTACTACATTTGGTTAGTCAACATGCATTTATAGTTCGAAATATGATTATCGACAGCCTTGAAAACACAGCATGTTATCTTCAACCGGTCTACTTTGAATGCCTGTGAGAGTCGTCTGGGTCGATATTTGGCACGCGTAACCTTAAAGATGAATGTCTATGTGTGTAATACGAACTTCTTTCAATAGTTAAAACTTGAGATATTTTGAACAAAAATAAATAAATAAAGATTAAATATACAATAATTTTCAGAGATTTTTTTAAACGGTCAAAATATTTTATGAAATGGATTATTTTATGAAATTGGAAAACGAGTTCAAAATTATCTGCTATTATCTCCAGTCAACTGACAGCAAGTCTGTAGCAACGAAATTGTCACGTTATATAAAAAAAATTATAACGTACCTGTAGTAATCAGTAAATCTTAACATCTCTGTCATTATTGCAGCAACCGGTCATCACTGGCGCCGATAATACGGTGTGGTATTGTACATAGTTTATCTATCTTAGATTAAATGCTTTTTTCTTTTTATTTAATTACTGTTTTAACATTCATTTGTTTGCTTGATGATGAAAAGTTGAGGTTATTAAAAGTATGTCATCTGTATGAAAACACTCTTAACAAATATGTAAACACATTATTAAAATGATATTTGTGGAATGTTCTAATTAAATAACCAAAGTGTTTCTTAAGTAGAATGCACAGTAAAAAATAAAATTGATAAGATAACACATAAGACATAATAATAATGAGATGATAGCTTAGGCTTTAGTCATTGGGGTAAATTGAAAGTCATAGTCACCTCAAGTTTATTAACATATTTTCTATGTACGAACATACAAGCCACGACATATAACAGAGGGCAGCATAACGATACGATATACACACATTTTAAAGCGTAAAAAAGCTATGTATCTGCTCCAAAAATATTGTTTTAATTTATAAAAAAAAACCCGAATACTTCCGACATGCTTGTATGAAAGAAATACGGTGATATACTGTCTTAAAAGCGAATGGCGCATGCACGAAATCATTGCTATACAGTTAATATGAAACCTTGCTTAAAATAGCATCATAATATTTTGTTCCGGAACTACGTTTTTCTGTTTATTTACAAAACACATGTATTTGTGAGTGTTATATAAAAGAGACGTTTTAAAAACTCTTCCGATAATCAACCATAGATTATGGAAACAATATTATTTTACTTTTGATCAATTAAAAATTATCATACGATATAGCTCTATACCTTTTAAAATAGCAGCATAAAATTTTGCTCCATAGCATTTTATTCCATTTATAGTCAGACCTGTGTTTAAAAGCCATCTCCGAATAAAAATCTTCCATGTAAATAACGACTATTTTACGGAAACCTCCACTGTCTAAATAGAACAAAAAAACCTCTTAATAAATGCCACTTATCAATAAAGGCAATGTATGGTCTATCCTTTGGATAGATGGCTTTTGTTCACATGTTTAACTGTACATACAGTTTTCAAGTGTGATAAATTTCAGAAACATTCTATGTTACAACCCTTTTGAGAAACGACTATAAGGTAACGAAAACAATAATTACCGTTTTCAAATTTTATTTATTTATGAAAAATAAACCATAAGATATAGCTTTATACCCTTTAAAAGAGTAAACAATCAAATATATATTAGTATAGAGTTTATCTTTCTTGTAAATAAGTAAGACAATACTTAGGTTTAATAAATATTGAAGACTGGATGAAACCAGTTTTTGTCTGAATATAGCAGTAAAATAATACATACAATCTTTAGAAATTCTTAGCATAAATATAATGCAATAGAATTTAAATTCATTTGCTCAGATTTGATGCAGGATTTTCAAAAATCAAAATATTGGTTTTGTAATCAAGTTGACGGGTGCCAAAATATTCGAGGAAATGAAGTAAGAGATAAGAGATGAGTTGCTGCAAATTCCAGTGTTATCTTTTAACATATCTTTGTTTTAAACTGAAGTCTGATATGAATAATCTGTACGTGATCACGTGCTTTTAACATTGTTGATAAGAGGACCAAGTGCACGGCATGTTCGAAATGTTGGACTTTTTTTTACTTAAGAAAGGCATATTTTGTTATTTAGACCGCGTGACCTCTCATTAATTTACCAATCATGTTTATAGTACTAAAATTGTATGATAATTGTTGAGTGGTCATTGCCGAAACCACTTAAACGATTTTTTTCTTAATTTTGTTCATTTATTGCATATTTTTTTTGCATATTTACATTCATAGGTATATCTTTAATACTCTAGCGAAAAGGCGCATTAAAATGGTTGTCACAAAAAAAGTTCAAAAATGGCAAATCCAAATAGTTTTTTAGTTTGTATTGTTTTTCTTTCTTTCTTTTCCTTTTTTTTCACCGTAAACTTATCGCATAGTTTTGAATAATATCTCAAAACTGATCTCTGTTGGACAATATCATAGCATTATTTTCACCTAAACAAATTACGTAAGAGGAGAAAAATGATTTCAAAATCAGGAGCAATAAAACTGCTAACCGGTTTCTGCCAGAAAATCTTTATTGAAATATCAGTGGTATAATTGAATTTGAAGGAAGAAAATATGTTCAATTATGATGTCACTCAATCAGATATGTCTGACTAATGTTCAAGTAATTTATAAAACGTCTGCAAGTCAGATAAGCTCCTACTGCCCAGAGTTTCAGCAGTTGTTTACTGCCATAACATTAATATTAATATAATTTGTCTCTCCCATTATTCATAAAATAAACGCCTTTAAGAGGAAGTCCAATTAAGTTGTTTTAATTGATGCTGTCTAAACCCTCTTTTTAATGCTGACATGATAAGCTTTAATTAAAGAACAGTTGTGAAATTATTAAAATACTATCAATAAAAAAAGGCAATTAAATAATCATTCATCATCATAATCATCATCGTCCTCATCATCATCTTCTTCTTCTACATCTCATCATTCATCTTCATCATCATCGTCATTCATAATCATTATCATTCATCAATATCATTTTCATCTCATCATCACCATCATCATCTCATCAATATCATCATCGTCGTCGTCGTTGTCGTAATCGCAATTATCTCTGATGATTCAATTCATAATTGAAAGGTTCTTTTATCAAGATTAATTTTTTAATTGATTTACAAAGTACATCATTTTGCACGACATTTGTTGTCTTTTTCCATAATATATAATTTTTTCAGGTAAAAATCCAAGACCATCTGTTGGTACACATGCAGAATTCATTCTGTCTGAGAAAGACAAGCCAAAGCAATGGGGCGCTTACATAAACAGTAAAGAAGGAAATTCACTTAACCTCGTTTTGAATTCATCGCCATCATGTCCGGTCGGAAAGTGGTCCTTAAAAATAGATGTCGTAAAAAGAGCAGAGAACTCTGTAGAAGTGTTCCGTTATACCCATACAGACGACATTTATATTCTTTTCAATCCATGGTGCAAAGGTACGCAACAAGTTGCCTTCTATATAAATTCATGTATATATACATACCTTCCATAACATTTCAAATTATGGGCTCTTAATTGCTAATGGCATTATAGGTTACTTGTAGAATAAGTTATAGCATCAAATTGTGGCTGCTATGCTGCTAGGCCGGCTGCTATGCTGCTAGGCTGCCATTTTCAGGCTGTTATTCTCCTAGGCTGACAATTTCTGGGACATTTTAAACTTATGGTTATTTTCCCGACGACGTTTAAAAACACTTTGGTTTTTCTTGAAAAAGTATTGTATTATCATATTTTGTACCATTGGTTTTATATGTTTATATATTCAGATGACTTTGTATACATGTATGAAGAAAAACTTCTCAAGGAATACATATTGAACGAAACTGGAAAAATCTACTCTGGAAGCTATAAAAAGATTTCACCAAAACCCTGGGTATTTGGTCAGGTAAGTGCTTCTGATATTGCAGGAAAAGTTGAAATAATAACGTGTTTGTTTTAATGACTAAATAACCAAAACGTAATGTCGATAACATCTGTGATGTGATGATATATTTCAGGCAACAGTTTAACTTTAAATTTTCACGTTAATTAAATTAAATTTCTACCAGTCAGTTTTCATTAACACGAGATAAATCACAGATATTTTCCTGATTAACTGGATAGTGATTTCACTTAATTTAGTGGACACGAAATTTCGTGGTTTAGTAACAAAGATGATTTTCGTTAGTACATAAATTCGTGGACTATTATTTTTCCAAAAGGGAAAATGGAAATGATGTGATGCAAAATATCTTTACAGCAGACGAAATGAAATTTCGTTGGATCTAAAATTCGCGGATTGACCTATCCAGGAAAACCACGAACAATAGTGCGCCACAAATGTTAATGATTTTGCCGTACATTTTTCGTTAAGTAGTATATTGTTCTGATATACATTATTTAAAAAAAAGAAATGTCTAATGTGTGAATAAAACAATACTTTTGCTGTAAGTGAATTTCAATTAATTTGTATTTCAGTTTGAGGAAAACATGCTTGATTGTTCGTTGTTGCTACTAGAGGTATCCGGTCTTCTTGATAATGCCAGAGGTAATCCGATAGCAGTTGTTAGAAAAATATCACAAATGGTAAGCTTCTTGCTGTATAAAGTTATTATTATCAAACTATGCATGATATCAATGAGTGAGTGAGTGCGTGAGTGAGTGAATGAGTAAATGAGTGAGTTGGTGAGTGTGTGAGTGAGTGAGTGAATGAATGAGTGAGTGAGTGAGTGAAAATGTGAGTGAGTGAGTGAATGAGTGAGTTGGTTGGTGAGTGTGCGAGTGAGTGAATGAGTTTGTGCGTGAGTATGCGAGTGAGTGTGCTAGCGAGTGATTGTGCGAATGTGTGTGTGAGTTGGTGCGTGAGTGTGCGATCGAACGAGTGTGCAAGCGAGCAAGTGGGTGAGTGTGCGAATGAGTAAGTGAGTGAGTGAGTGAGTGAGTGAGTGACATATTTCATTAATTGCTCTGAAAAAAAAAGCTTTTATATTTCTACAATTATTAGTTTATTGACCGAAATAATGATGATGTTTCTCTTGTTAAATTCTTCAAGGTGAATTCTTCCGATGACGATGGTGTTTTAACCGGAAACTGGAGCGGTGATTATGCTGGCGGTACATCTCCATTGAATTGGCCCGGAAGTGTAGACATTCTTAATGAATATTACTCAACTAAACGACCTGTAAAATTTGGACAGTGCTGGGTATTCTCTGGCATAGTAACAACAGGTGAATTTTTTCAATCTCTGAATATTAACTCTGTTTCATTTTCTTTCTTTTTTTCGGTTATACTTTTAACACGTTTGAATGTATGTTGACTGTTCCACAAACAGAACCTAGCAATGCTGTAAAACAAGATATACTGAAGGTATTGACCCGCTTTATTTTCGCTTTAAATTTACCATTAGATCTACAAAAAATCAAGATTCAGTTAAAGCAAAAGCATTATGTCATGCATTTTGCTGTAAAAAAAGAATGGCATATACAATATCAAAGATTCTTGCATCTCAGACAGGATTATCTACCGTTTACACCGGTGCTAGAAAACTCTGTCTTACACCCCCCATGTAAGACAAGTCTCGTGCTTTAAATGACGTCATTGACGCGCGCCTTTTATGAATGAATCGCGTTCTTATGATGACGTCATTTTTCCGTTATGAATGAAGTTGCATGTTCATACGCTACTATAAGAAAAAAGAACGTAATGCCGAAAATAATTGACATGTAATATGCAAGAAAAAGAATCAAACACCGGCTGCCGGTACAGACTGGAATATCTAGCTCTCGGGTAACTGTTTAGCGGAAACTCGGCAGAGCCTCGTTACCGCTGTAAACAGTTACCCTCGAGCTAGATATTCCGGTCTGTACCGGCAGCCGGTGTAAGATTCTTATAAGCTCCATTGAGGTCACAGCATAAGAACATTAAATTTGAAATTGCTATGTCATACTAATGTTAATTCACCTTTACCCGTCAGTATAAGCCATTGCCACCAGTATAAAGTCAGACTAGCCTACATATCCGTGCAGTCTGACCAGGCTCTATACTGTTGTTATCTCAGTTTATATATTTTCATTGAATCTTTTAAACTTTGGAAGGAATGTTCCAAATTCAAAGAAGGCCACAATCATTGCACCATTTTTAGCAAATTGAAGGTTTATTTAATATCACAATGAATAACGCAACAAATATGGACTGGTCTATTACAGTTTGTAGGGCACTTGGTATACCAGCCAGAAGTGTGACAAATTTCGCGTCTGCTCACGATACTGACGGAAGCATAACGATAGATTACCACTATAACGAGAAGATGGAACCCCTGGAAGACGAAAATAATGATTCTGTGTGGTAAGATATAGATTATTAAAAATGCCAAGCAAATTCAAGATGGTGAAGAAGAAATGCGTGTACTTTTCCAGACCATCGTGTAACAGTGACTCAAAAATAAAGTACATTCTTGTTTGTATTGACTTCTAACTGTATAGTCTAAAAACATATTGCATTGCGTTTTGCAGCTAAACTATTCAAGTTCAGCCATACAGTAATGCACCAGTCATTTGAAACTCCGGCCCAACGCCAATTACGATTCGTTGGCTTGTTAGGTGCAAAATTTCCGGTAGATGGCCCTCACTTATTTCAAGTGCTCCGCTATTGATCCGACAGAGTGCGTAAATGCGATCTGTAAAACGTTCCCACTGTATTCCCTCAATGATGGATGTGGATTGATGTCTGCAGTCAAGAATAAAATCGTTTGGAACAGATGTTAACATTTCCAAAATCCAAATACTAGTATAATGTTATGATAATAAGGGCTTTTAATTATTGATGAAGAAGTATAACAAAAGTGACTCTGGTGTTATTTTAGGAATTTTCACGTTTGGAACGACGTTTGGCTGGCCCGACCAGATCTACCTAATGGATATGGAGGTTGGCAAGCTATTGATGCTACACCACAAGAAACAAGCGACGGTAAGTCATTTAAAAACAGATCAATTATACTGTCTAATACTTATACATGCATAGAGTTAACTATTCATACATTCGTATTTTTGTTTGAAATAAATAATACAATATATACTGCAGAACATTGGTTTACAGTTGGATTGTGGCGTGACTGTTTCTTGTTGATTTTTTTTTTAACATTTAAATTTTTTACTTTCTGTGTTTATTTAATGAACAGTCAATTCTGTATTAATGACACATTGGTCCTTGCCGGGCAAGTGAAACATACAATTGTTCAATAAGTGAGTTGCCTTTGATTAACAATGACGTTTACACTGTTTTGTAAAGGGAAAAAAACGAACTTAAAGAGCATAAGTTTTTAACACCTTATTTTTATTGTTCACCGAATTTCAAGTATACAATACATATTTTCACATATAGTATAATTATATTACATTTTCTCTCATTTATTACATACGGATTGTTTTTGGTTTATTCAAGGTGTATATTGTATGGGACCAATGTCTCTCTTGGCCATTAAACGAGGAGAGTTGTTTTATCCATATGACGGACCTTTTTGCTTTGCCGAGGTTAACTCTGATAGGGTATACTGGAAAATGAGCGAGAGTGGTGCAATGGAGAAAGTTTATGTCAATAAATACAGGTTTGTTTTACAAATTAAAAGTACACATACTACATATACCTGAAAGTGTTGTCTTGTACGTTGAAAGTATATTTGTGTTAAAAATAGTAACTTGTAATGTATTATAATAATGATAGGCGTGTGCTCGACAGCAGTTTTCCATAGATATAATGGACCTGTTGTAAAAAATATTGCAGAAAGGGTTACAGATGATATTAGTATACATTTAGAATGTCCAGTTATCATGATATTGGCATCTAAGAAGACGGTCAGTGTGATTCTACTACATTGACTCGACATACAATCTTAACGTCATTGAGTCAGTAAGAGTGAGTATTTACACAAATATTTTCAGTCAGGTACAATTTATAGAGGTAAATGCAGGTAAAGGTTTTTTTTACAGAGTATAAGGTCACTTCCGGGCTTGAAAGGTAAAGTCATTTACGGGTAAATTTCGAAGTATAAGGTCACTTTATTTATGCGACAAAATGAATCGGGATATAAAGTCATTTACTTGAATCATGCACATATAAATAATGTTTGTTCAAGGGAGCATGTCATTTTTACTTTAAGCATTGGGAAAAGTATAAGTACCAAGAGACCTTCCAGCGATGAACGGGAAGATGTGACTGATCAATATAAGTTCAAAGAAGGTAAGTAATTGTTATTTCAGGCACAGAAATCTATATTTTTTCAATTTTCTTGAAATGTAAAGCATGTGTTTAATATTTTTGATAGTAAATTTAGAGTATTAGATGTCTAACAACTGAAGACCGTAGCACTGACGCGAACGTGCTGTAATGTGTCATAAAGGTAGCGAAATGTAAATAAAATAGTATTTTGACTTCTATACAAAATATTTATTTACTATAATTATACCAATTGCCAAAAGAACAAAGGAAGCAGTTTATAATTCAACTTTGTGGCTAATGAGTAAAGTTTGGAAACTCTAACAAGATACCAAAAATATAAAAAAAGTTTCTCTGATAGAAATGCATTTCTGAGGCATAATAGGCCTTAACATAATCAGCAATATTGTATGATACATATACAATTTTGGAAAGACAAAAACTTAATATCTTCACGAAAACAATGAATTTGTTCATTAAGTTATTTTCTTTTATGTTAACATTTAGATAGATAGAAATCGTGTAATTCATCGTCAAGCTTCACCATGCTCTTATTTACAAATGTTTAAACATATCTTGAATTGAATTTCATTCAAGGGTCTGACGAAGAAAGAACTGCCGTACGTCAAGCAAATCAGAAGTCAACACTAGCAGGGTTTTATGAAACTAAAGCCGAGGTATAAACTGACATTCAACTTTGTAACAATACCACGTGCTTATAATGTATCATTTGATTATATATCAATCGCGAAATGTTAAGATACAGACATTTTCAGTTTGAGCTCAAATATCTTGAAAAAATAGATCCCTCGGAAGAAGCATTAAAAACAGCAAAATTACACGAAAATTGCAGACTCGGTTTGATTGAGTTTGTACATGAGGCATAATTAAAAGGTGCAACATCCCTCACGCCCCCTAGCACCGGCTTAAACGGTACTCAATTCTTAACACTTAAAAGTGCTAAACTCAAAAAATATAACAACACTGTAGTACGGGGCAACTTTTTACGGCTGTATTTCTTAATAAACATATTTGTTCAGAGCAATTTTGTTCTATTCATATAGAAAGATATAAGAATAAAGAATGCCGAGCGCTAGAGCGTTCTACCGAAGAGTTTGGATGAGTTTCTTTACTGAAAATTGAAAAGTTTGCAGATGTGGACCTTAAAGATAGTTTTAGTGTATTGTTTAACATACAAAATTAAAATATCATGTAATCGTCAATTTTTGACAAAAGGTGTCATCACATTATATGCTTTGATTCTCATTTATACAATATGACACAACAGCCTTATACAATAACATCGTTCATTTTCGACATAAGGTTAACTCATGTCACAAGTATGTCACAGGATTATCGCATTCGACTACGATCGTCATAGTTGTCGGAAACATTTCTCATCAATTCTAATGATAATTATATTATGATTAACAGGATGTAACTTTTGAGCTTAAAGCCAACCCTGATGTATTCATGGGAGATACAATGAAATATTGCCTTGAGTTGAAGAATACAAGTAGTGACAAGAGAGTAGTGAATGGAACGCTATCTTTGGCCAGCTCTTACTACACAGGTGTCACGTACAGGAACATTAGAGACTTCTCCATAGATGGAACCGTTTTGCAGCCTGGAGAACGTAGGTTTTCCAAATTTAGTTAAACCATTATTTATTTAAGTTCGACTGGAAAGCACGCCAAAGCTTGTTTGAAGCATTCTAGGGTCCGCCTCTACTAGAAATAAACGTGGTCGTCCCTATGATCCCTTAGATGATAGGGAAACACCTTAACCACAGGGTCACCGTTACACGTTAGGGGGGAAGATACATAAAATTTACACATGCAGCTTATCACAAAATGAGATGTATGTTTAGGTTCTTACCAGTGAGGGTGTATGTAATCTTGTAGAATTCCATATGAATAAAATACAGTTATATAGTATTACATGAATTTTATAATTGTTTATTGATATCCATGCTGATCTTTTGACATGAATGCCGACAAATTAAAATATCAAAAAATGTCATATTGAAGAAAAAAAACTTTTTTACTGACTTAGTGTAAATTTCCGTTGTAGAGAAGTGCATAGATGTAGAGGTCGGAGTGGACGAATATCTGGACAAACTGACTGACCACTGTATTTGTAAAATATCTTGCATGTGCCTAGTTGAAGAAACAAAGCAAACGTTCGCTAACCTTGACGAGCTTCGGCTTCGTAAACCACATCTTACAATAAAGGTAGACATCATTTTGGATATTGTTATCAAATTGTGTTCCAAATCAAAAATAAATTATGTATCCTCTACTTAAAACATACTATCAAAATAGAAGTTCAGGTCAGCATTCCTGAAATTGACAAGTTCTAACATAGGTCGCAGCACATGGCCTCTTTCACTTTTTCTAAGTTGCGGTTGTATTTGTTTGCTGAAGTAAGTAACTTTTATAGCTAACAAATCATGGTTTGGCAAATAGATATTTCGTTATTGATAGATCTAACTCTACCTCCGTTTGCGGTGGTAGTCAAGTGTTTACCTTGAATGAGAAAGATTGACAGTCTAATCTGAGGCCGTGCCGCAATGATGCACCCGATGTTCAATTTACAGGAAGTAGTTGAAGAACTTGACGGACTGCAGCCAGTATGATTTAGCGTGGTGGAATATTTTCTTAGGGTCGTCTGTATGATGTTTTTAAAGAACTAACACTATTAGGTTCTTTATTTGGCATTATCATAATTACTGAAATGAAATATTGTTGCGGCGGATGCTAAAACTAATAAAAGCAAAGAAAGCTTAAAGTAATATTTTTTAATTCTTTTTTGTAACTCTTTTCTTTACTTTAGGCACCTGAGACTGGAAAAGTTGGAAATGAGTTCGAAGTTGAAGTTTCTTTTGTAAATCCCTTGCCGGTGACTTTAACAAATTGTGAATTGCGTGTAGATGGACCCGGTGTACAAAAACCTACAAAATACAAGCAACAGTAAGACCATTGTGTTATGTTATGTAATTGTTATAATTATATGTTTTAATTTCGCAATGTTATATATAATGATACCAGTGAATATGATTGAATATAATAAAGACATTTCTTTAAAAAATTTTATATAATTTTCGTGCAAATATTGTATACATTATGTTGTCATTCTACTAAACTTATGATAGAAATTTAAGAAGAAAGAATCGACGTTTTACATGTTTGACCGAAAAATTAATTGGATCATCTGCATAAACTTAAAACGTGATGGATTCCTGCGTATTTCTTTCTTTCTTTTCTTTTTTAAAGAGTAACATGTACCAAACATTTACCCAATCCTTTCTCGTTAGTCTTCGGATAAGGACCTCGAACATAATAGTATGAATATGGTATTTCGGTCTAACCTACGCTAAGAAAACATGTAAACAAACGATAATCAAATGCTGGAAGTTGTTGACTAAATCAATGCCAATGTATTGAGGAAAATGTCCACCTAAATTAAGTAACTTATTGATATAGAAGTGAACAGTACACAGTTTACTATTATTATGTTTGTAGAAACCGAACGTACAAAATGTCTACCTGTTCAAACTTCGATAAACTGTAAGACATTATGTATTTTTTTTCCATTACAGGAATGTAAATGCAGGAGCAACTTACACCGGTAAATTCAACATGTGTCCCAAGAAACCAGGAGACCGAGAAATCGTCGTGTATTTTAACTGTACTCAGATATATGCTGTGAATATCTCACATCAAATCAAAATCAACCCCTAGTCAACTTTTGACACAAAGGAAATGGTATTGACTACAACCTAGCTCTTGGCTCCATGTGTAGTATAACGTGCGGATTAATGTCATGACGTTTTGCTGTATAGGTTTTATATAAAGGCTTAGAACCACGAAGACACGTCTTTCAAACGCAAAGTCAGATGTACAAATTCGAATGCAACAGTAAATGTGATATAAATATTGACTAAACTTGCGTAAAACTTATGCAAATATTGTTACGTCTTTTCTAGTTAAACTGGCTCATCTTCACCATACAATGCTTAAAATGTTGTTTTTTTTATTTTTGTATTTGCATAATTGTACCTTATAGAAGTTTTTTCATTCGCCTTCATTATCATGTTGTTTCAAATTACCAAAGCATGTTTTGGAGACATGTATAAAGTATTTCATGTTAGTTCTCTCATTTATTTTATGTTAGATTTTTACATTTTTATAGATGTTATTTTACAGTATTTAACCAAAGCATTGTATTTATATAAAGTAGACTTTTAATATAGATAGGGTGTTGTAAAGAAAAATATTGTATATATGAAAGTTTTCTAGTCATTTATATCGCAATCTGCAAATCATGTGTAAAGGTAAAAGTGCTAGAAAACAGATATGTTGGATAAAAAATAATGTTTGTTTCTGTTATGGTTTCATTTATTGCAAAAATTGATATTGTGCAGTCTTATACAACTGCATCGCGACAAAACTTTGTTTTCACCAATACCAAGACACAGATCTGCTCCGGCCTGTCAGTGTAATGGTCGTAGACACAAGATGAATCTAGTCCTCAACCCTGAGTGTATAGTTATATTTGATTCCTTGGTTTATACCACTGATTCAGATTGTATCACAGACAAAATAAGACTTACATCACGCCTGATAGGGTATTTTTTTTATAATTTTGTATTGTTTATTTGCGATAAAAATTAAAGAGATCAAACTCCATCCCTGACCTGTCTAATTCTAATTATCAGATAAGTGGATATAATTAGCATGTCACTAAAACATATTATGCCAATGTTTGTGGTTACTTTTTTATTCAAAGTTGTTAATATATACCTACTTGCACAGGTTAGTGGCATTTTCATATCAATCATGGTGAATACTTGAATAATAAAAGCTGAACATGTGCTCTCTTGTTAACAAATATGTTGTTGTGAAATTCGTATTGAAATCCACTAATGTGATATTTAGAATTAAACAGGTCAGGGGGTCTATGTATTGTAATCCACTAATCTGATAATTAGAATTAGAAAAGTGAGGAATCTAGCGCCTAAAAGAGAATTTACAAACGATTATAGCTACGACAACAAATCAGACTGATTATCAGTTAACTTTGAAACAGGAAGTAAACACTGTCAAATAAATATGACGTAAATGGTTTACTTTAAAAATTGAACGTAGAACCGCAAAAAATAAAACATGTCCATGCAAGGTTGACGTCGCCGCAGAAAAAGGTACCTTTTTAAACAATTATCGCATAATATTAAGCCCGATGAAAAAAGTACTTATAAGGTAATTACTAAAATGAATGAACTTCTCTATAGCTTTTTGGTAGAAATTGTTCATAAGGTTGCTGCTTTAACAAAAACAAAAGTAGTTGTCGTGTTCTTCTCATTTGGACTATGCAATCAAATACGGTACTTTTACTATGTAGTAAAATAGAATTGAAAGAAATATTTACTCATGTGTAAACTTTACATGATATTTGATTGATTTTTTTATGTTATATGAAAAAGAAATTCCCGTCTAGCTTTTTTCGAAATGGTGTCATTGATCTCTGTGTTTTTATTTTTACTGAATATAGTATGAAATAGAGAAAAAACAGAATCTCTAAAGAAAGCACAATACGGCAAAATTGAAAATGTTGCAGGCTCGCTTTGATTGAGCTTGCTCATGGACGGTACTGGAAAGTTCAAGTTCCCGTCCAAGCCCCCTAGCACCGACTTATTACATGTATACACAATAATAATCTTCACGGACCGAAAATATAACATCTTTGATTAAATTTACGGGTAGACTATTTTTTCAGCCGCCACACTTCACAAATAACACTAATGTGACAAAAGAATAGAAAAAAAAAAACAGAATCCTATCGGTAATGCATCTGAATGTATCACTTTATGCAAGAATACTGCACATTCCAATATAAATAATACTTATATGACTTTCATAAACATAAAAGAAACGTAACAAAATATATTCACCTTAGAATATCTTAGATTTTATCATAATGCGGCAAAATTACGCTTATGGTAAATAAAAATGAGCGGTTTTAAAATGTTTCTACAAACAAGCCGGACAAAGACGCAGTTTTTTGCTATAAAATTTACAACATCAAAGTGATAAACGTCTGAGGAGAATGACATAATTATATAAGCCATAAACATATCTATAAATAACTTCTTCTTAATTCGTTATTCAAGTTGCACTTACATAGAATTAATAAAGGATCCATAGGTATTGGAAAATTAATAGGCGAATATTTGTTAATTTACTTATAATTTGTGAGTTATTTACATTGTATGGTTTGTTTTAATAGAAATAGCTTGACCAACAAACGAATGATACTTAAAAATTAATTTTACAACAAAAGCAATTTCCCCATGTATGTTAAGAAACACTTAAATCACAAACAAAGACAAAATATTTAATTTATTTATATAGCAAAACGTGACCGAGACACAATTGTGGGTAAAATCATGTCTTCCTCTTTTGCCCTGTACTCGTGCATCTTAACTTCATAATAATCATGAAATATCAATTAACAATAGTGTGTTCATGCGTCAATTCTTTTCTTTCTTTTTTTTCTTTGGACGTTATTATTCATAAATCACGTGAAGGGATCTACGCGTGATTCTTTTAAAATTGAACAACAAGGAAGTCAAGATGCTGAAGGCGGAAGTTCCAGTGTCTGGACTCTCCGGACAGAGAAAGATAAAACGTTATAGTGGCAGAAAAGAATAGACGAAATGTATTTTCTCTTTGTATATTTAGTTCTAGGTTTGTGCCTTTTCGGTGAGTTAGATTTCAATTTAATTTGTATTTGCAATGTTTAAAATAACAGGTAATTGAGCAGTATAGAATTAATGTTCTTCTAAATTCTCATTTTAGTAAATTGATTAATTATAACTTAGTTTTATACATACTGAGTCTGAAATAGACGCTTTTGTTATAGGTATAATTGTCTCGTGTTTAAATTTATTTTCATTTTGAAGATTGTTAGTATTTTGATTACATACATTTTTATCATTTTGCTTGTTTTTGTTTTGTTATAGACAGTTGATTTATGTTGGCCGTTCTTTTATTTGATCGTTATTTTGCAGACTTGTTGAAATTAATTCTAGATCTTTTTACACTTGTCTCGTTGACCATTCTCCCACTCTGTTCTTTAAATAATTAAAATGGATTCAATTCCTTACTTTACTTCATTATCTACGTTATGCACAGTCAATGTTAGATCTTAATATTTCAAAAGCATATTTCAGTTAAGTATTAGGTAGTTCAGGTGTGGAATCCAAATCGTATAATTTGGAATTCTCAAAATATCCCAATGTAGTTGTAAAACGACAAATACAAACATAATATATACGCTAAAATTGTTTTCATGCATTATTCGATTTACCTTATGTGTTGCTTAAAGTTTGATTTAATTTTGTTCTTATTGTTTGAATAAATGGAAGTGTAAATTGTTCATAACATACCATATCATATCGAATTACCTTTGTTAACTCAAGAATAGTTATCTATTAATTTCATTTTTACTTTACAATTTCAATAAAGATATCTTATGATTTTGTGATTATTTTTAATTCACCTTGCTATATGGTATCTAAATTCTTATATAAAAGTTTATATATGCTTTAAAGACGTTGTTTTATATTTGACACCATTTGCATATTGAATTTGGATATGGAATGGTCTTATTAACACCTATTTTATCTTGCATATATTTTTTAAAGTATCAATTTTTATTGAAAAAACTTTCAAATACATATTTTGTGTTAAATTTCCTCCTCCATTCATTTTTATTCACATTTAGTTTTTGTAAATGTGCATTTTTTCTGTCTTCACAAAATGAGAAGAAAACATATATCAAATAAATTTATATTTTTCGTTTAGGCAAGCATGTGGACAGTGCATGTACAAGAGGAAACTGGGGAAAATATTGCCAAGAAACATGTGAGATAAACTGTGGAATATCATGTAATGAGAAAACAGGAGTATGTAGATATTGTAGCACTGGTTATTGGGATGACTACTGTAATAAAGATTGTCCGAAAAATTGTAGGCATACATCGTGTCGTCAAAGTGACGGAATTTGTTATAATTGTATTGATGGTTGGTATGGTAATACGTGCAACAATACGTGTGATAAGAATTGTGCAAAATGTCAACAAACAGATGGTGAATGTACAAAATGTAACGATGGTAAGTGGGGAAAATTCTGTGAAAAAGCGTGTGTTCCGAATTGTCAAATATGTGACAAATTAACAGGTTATTGTGAGATATGTAAAATTGGTTACTGGAACATGTCTTGTGAAGAAAGATGTTCTGTCCCGAATTGTGATATTTGTAGTAAACTTTCAGGAGCATGTCAAGCGTGTACATCAGGATTTTGGGGAGAAAACTGCCTGAAAAGTTGTGGAAATTGCCTGTCGGGTAAGTGTGGTCGCAGTGATGGACGATGCGCGACCTGCAAGTCTGAATTTGCCGGGCAGAACTGCTCAGTACTATGTAATGATCTTAGAAACTGCAACACGTACTCATGTAGTGTAAATTATGGATGTTATAAATGCAAAACCGGATACTGGGGAAACATTTGTAAATATAAATGCAGTGAAAACTGCTTATCAAGCTGCGATAAAAGCAACGGGTATTGTAGCAGTTGCATTCCTGGATTCTGGGGAGAAAATTGTAACGAAACATGCATGCACAACTGTTCATCTTCAAGTTGTTTAAGATCCAACGGGCAATGTAACACGTGTAAGCCAGGATTCTGGGGTATGTTTTGTAATGAAACTTGCAGCAAAGGTTGCTTTTCTTTGTGTGACAGGTACAATGGAAAGTGCAGCAAATGCAAGAGTGATTATTGGGGAGATAGCTGTAACAACACATGTAATACAAATTGTTTAAACTGTGATGAGAATACTGGCGTGTGTATTGTATGCAGAAGTGCATTTTGGGGAATGTCATGTGAGAACAAATGTAGTCGTTCTTGTTCATCTTCTAAATGCAGTGTAGATTCCGGCGAATGCTTGGAATGTAGCTTAAACAGTTGGGGAAAGGTTTGTAAAAGTGTGTGCAACACATCATGTTCTCACAATTGCTATAAAGATACTGGATATTGCCAAGCATGTAGAAACGGATATTGGGGTAACTATTGTGAAAATATGTGTAACAACTCAAGGTGTGAACAATGCTCAATTACGAATGGGTTTTGTTTCATATGTAAGCAAGGCTTTTGGGGTCAGAACTGTCATTCTACATGTAAGTCTGAAACATGCATTCAATGCTACAAAGACACTGGGGATTGCAGTAAATGTTCTCCGGGACGATGGGGACATTTGTGTCAGAGCATGTGCATGGATGGGTGCAAATGTTGCAACATAAGTAATGGCGCATGCACATTTTCATGTCCAGACATTTCAGGTACTTCCTTTATATTATTTGACAATCGGCAGATTAGTTAGTGATATTAACGTTTGCTTGTGATGCATTTATGTTGTAACCAGTATCATTTGCACTGATATCACGAGTGATGTGTCTAGACTGCAGAATATCAATGATACACAATTATAGAAAAACACGCGCTCAGAGTCAAACAAGACAAAAACAAATTAATACAAGGAAAATAAGTAAATGTATATTATTTAAAAACAGCTATATTTGATTTTTCTAAAAAAAAACTAAATAAAAACCATGTATTAACTTAAATTCACTGTATCAGTTAGTGGCATTAATTTTACACAATTATTTTAAAAAGCACTTTTAATGTTTGCATTAAGAGGGCTTTATTCTAATACATTTAACAAAAGTTTTATGTATTTATTGTGTATCGTATTAATTTTAGCTGGCTTTATTTAGTTTGAATTATGTTGATATTTTTCTGAATATATTTAAACGTGTTACAGACGCTGACAAACTATCACAACAGGGGAAACACGTGCTCACAATTATAGTGGCTATTGCTGTCGTCTGTATTGTTATAACTGCAGTCGTTGTTGCAGTAAACGCTGCTACCAGATACAGGTAATAATGTTATATTGTTTGTAAAATCTGAATATTATTTTTATTGTACAAAATATAATATCAAACTATTTTGTAAACCAATCTTAACAGAATATAATTATACACTTAAATTTTTTAATTTTATAAATTAAATTTTTTTTTGTTAATAAATCATAATCACTATGTACAATGAAATTTCACAAAAAAATAAACATAGTATTTGTTATAATAAAAAAAGGTTAATACATTGAAAGGAAAGAAATGTCACGAATAAAAACATTTGAATTGTTTATTTGTTACAGATAGTTTACTTATCATCTTCTTGGTGGCTGCTTTTTATGTCTTTGTTTATTTGTTTGTTTGTTTATATATAATACAATGTTTGTTGATATACAGTTTATAATTTTATAATGTAGATTGAAGCAGAGAAAGAAAAATCAAAAGGAACAGGAAGAACCGAAAGGTAATGGTTACAGTACTTGTTTGATGCATAATTGATTATATTGGTATCTGGAGCCACATTGAGCCCTAACTATGATTTATTCTAAGATATATGAGCCGCGTCATGACAAAACTAACATATATATATATATATATATGTTAGTAAGTTTTATATAATTAAATACCTGAAGTAACTCAACATTTTCTTATCTATTTTAAAAATAAAACTGACAAAGCAATAACATAGACATATTATATTGTAAAATAATCTTTTTTTTTAATTTTCATTTTGTTTATTTGCAAAGGTACAAAAGCGTCAACGGAAATGACAAACAACCAATCTTCACCGACAGTTAGACAACATCGAATGTACATAAATGTCATTGACTCAAACCAAAGTGGAATACCATCAGAACACGTCTATGAAAAATTAAGCCATTGACAAATTGCTATCAAGTGTACTCTGGGCTCAAACTACATCCAAATCTAAATTTAACAAGCTCTGCTTTATTTATAACAATAGTTCTAGAGCATATTAAATATTTACCATTTTATTTTTATTTTCCTTAGCCATTTAAAATGTCTTTGTCGTGGTAATACTGCACTAATGATTTGTGTTTAAGTAATGTTTTCATGACTAATTTGCAAAATTCTTGTACAAAATACATGTAGATAAAAAGAGAGTGTACAGTATCAATTTAAGATTATGAAATTTACGTGTTGTAATCTGTAAAAATCTACAATAATTTTTGGGCATTTTTAAGATTTACTCTGCTGATTTAGTTTCCAGTTACATTTTATAAAGATGCCATGTTTGCATTTGAATACGAGAACTATTTAGATATTTTACCAAAATGATTTAGATGTTATTTTTGTAAATTAAGAATGAGTGGCATACCCCTAAAAATTCAAACAGGAAGATTTAACAGAAATCCTATTCCACGTATTGAACGATCGATATTGTTTATGTTGTATCACATTAAAAGATATAGAAGATATGAATACTTGTAATGTATCATGTTATATGCGTTATATGCATATATTGCTTCCATAGAAAATAGAAAAGTAATAGGAACATTATGAGCATTATAATTGTTATTGAAATGTTTTTGTTTGTTAGTCATGATAAATAAAGATGTATGATTATTATTTCCTTTTGCTTATTAATTTTAAAAGACAAACGTTCTTCAAAATCTAAATAAACGCTTTGAAAACGAAGGCCCGCAACAGGGTTGGCCAATGTCAAATTGCAGCATGAGAACGCGTCAACTCACAAGGCGTCTATTGAAAAGAAGTTCTGAGGCGGAAAAAAGTCCTTGTGCTACCCCATGCTCCGTTTTAACCTGGCCTTGACCCTTCTGACATGCTTTGATTCCAATGCTAAAAAAAATACCTTTCAATTCGAAATTTTGTTCTGCGCAAACATCTCGGTTCTGCAATATTCTATTGTATTTATAGTAAACATAAAAGACTATGAAAATAACTTTAAAGTTTGGATCGGGAGACTGAAACTTTGTATACCTGTTTGGAGTGAATACTTAAACATAAAGAAAAAATCATGATACCTATGAAGAATCTAATATTAGATGCATTAATATTGGAACACTTCAACGTTCACAGATGCTTCAGCAAAGAAACTAGTAAACATTCGGCATAATTTATAAAACGGGACATGTAACGATTTTAAGATATTCGATTATTCATTTAAGGAATAGTTAATACGAATAAGACATCCGCTGGAAGGGCGGGTATAAACATATCAGATTAATTTAAATGAAAACAAACGAAAACTTTTTTTTCAAGTTGTTTAATATTAAACTTTTATAATTGGTTAAAGTTTGGATCAACTTTTAACTGATAGGAATATTACCTATGATGTGTTTACAGTTCAGCATACTCAAACATTTATCATTTTGATTAAAAGTAATTGAAATAAAAGGTATACATCATTACGGCAACCCAAAATAAGAACTACTAGTAATCGTTTTTAACACTTTTATTTCATCATTATTTAGGTTAGAAATATATTTATGGTAAAACAATTACAACACTCAATATATTTTATAGTGGTTACGGAAGCTTTCGTTAAGGAAGGAAAATAATTACATTTTGTATATAAAGGTTATACAGTATTAATAAGAACAAACTAAATTGGTATTTCATTGTTCTAAAAAACTAACAATAACTATACTCAAATGATAAACACTACATACGAAAGATTTAAGTTAAAGTCTTACTTTGGTATAACCGGATACAATTTCTATATGTCTGAAAGTAGATACAATTTGTGACGCGTACAATGAACGTTGCTTTCTCCCTTGTTGATCTTTACTTTTTAAATTTGAGCCGTGTCACGACAAAACCAACATAATGGGTTTGCGACAAGCATGAATCCAGACCAGCCTGCGCATCCTCGCAGTCTGATCAGGATCCATGCTGGTTGCTTACAAACCCTATAACAAGTAGAGAAACTGATAGCAAACAGCATGGATCCTGATCAGACTGCACGGATGCGCAGGCTGGTCTGGATCCATGCTGGTCGCAAACCCATTATGTTGGTTTAGTCGTGACACGGCTCATTTCTTAAGACTAAATTGCATATTTACTAGTTTTGTCATTATATTTCACTGGCTGATACTTCGTATATATGTAAGTTGAGTAACAAATTAAGAATAAGATACTGCACACAATAACACACTATCATTCCAACACAAAATCAAGAAGACAAAAAAAGGTTTTAATGGTTTGTTTAAGGTGTGACAAAATTTTGTCAATGGCTATCGATACGAATTTAAGTATATGTAGAATATGCTTTACGCAAATTCAATTATCTGATACTGTTTATTTAGGAAAACGTCAATCACGATTAGTTTAAAACTACGGTGGCACAGATTTGACATGTGTGTGTTTTTATTTATCCCATGCGCACGAGATACAATGTCGTGGACACAAGTTACTAAGTCGTGACCACGAGATCACGAGATACTATGTCGTCGCCACGAGATACTAATATGTGAAATATAAATGCATTACAGCACATATTAAGACTCAGATAATGTTATAAAATCCGTTTTGGATGGAATAAAGAGTTCATTCTTAAGCGATTAAAATGCATAATATAATACACTTAGGTTTCTTTTTTTTCCCTTTTAGTTTATTTCCGAGATCCGATATATATAACCAATAGCAAAACACTCAAACACTAACATGACTTTCTTAAACTCAAGAAATTGTAACAACATATAATATAAAGAAGAATCAACGATTAAATGGTTTGATGTTATTATGATAGTATCCATAGCATGTATCATAAATGGCACGATGAAATATACGAACAATATGCAACTGGCAATTTCTGAAATAAATTAGAATATTATTATTATTACTAAAGATAAGAATAAAAAATCTAACGTGAAAGCAGTTAAAATGCCGCCTCTATCCTTAAAATCCATCCGCGTAAAAAGTTTTTTTTTAAATCGTATTACTTCAATTACAGCAAAGAAAAAATAAACGATATTATCTGGTTCACGATGCTTAAATATTTACAATCCAAAAATCCCTTGTATTTCCTCTTTCTGTCATATATGGACGGCCAACGGCAGTTGTTGCCCTGTTGTTTGGCATTTGCATCCTCTTTTTGTCATTACCACATATAGTTTGGATCAGTGTAACTTTCAAATGACCGTAAAAATTGTAATCATATAAAAATTGTTTATAAAGCAGAGCTTTGCTCTCATTTCTTTTCTGTTTAATCAAATAAACGAAAAATTTTGCAACCAAAAATCAAAGGTGTAAGACAAATATTTGGTGTGTATCTTTTAAGAGTTCGTAAAATTATCTAAGTTTTTGATTTCTTTAATTACAGAGAAGTTGTGATTATAAATTGCATAGAAACTTAAATACATGTATTTCAATCGTATATACACCGTTCGGAGTTTTCCTAGAAATATGGAAGCTCTCATTATTTCTTAAAACATTTTTGGCGCAAAAAAAAAAAAAATAGTCATTTTTTTATTTATTTTTTGTTCCTTTTAAACATTAAGTGTAAAAGACCCAAAACATCTGCCTATTTTGTTTTTGTTTTTTTTTTGTTTTTTTTTTTTGGGGGGGGGGGGGGGGTTGTTGTTTTGTTTTTTCAATTCTAAATTGTACAAACATCAGATGAAAATGTTGGATTCTTCTCAAGGCGGTACAATGTAGCATGGGCGATAGTTTGCAATAAACCCTACATGTCTATATACATCCTTAATCAAACAAAACAGGCGACATTTTTTTTTTCTGTTAATAGCTTCCTCATTATTAAACTTGTCATTGGTGCCTCTTAACTTCATATCGTGAAATGGCAATTGCATGATCGTGCAATCACAATTTAAAGAAATTCAATTGATGTCAATTGATTAAACTTTCTCATGTATTGTTTTCACGTGATTCTTTTAAAACTGAATGAAAAGGAAGCAAAGTACACAGATCGATGCGAAATGTTCAACTACTGAAGTTACTAGACTATAAGGATAGAATAATATTGCAGTATTTTCTTTAAACATGTTTTAGAAAAAAATGAATGTGTTCTGTGTATTTTCAATTTTGGTTTTAAGTTTATTCGGTGAGTAAATATAAAACTTTTAATTTATGTTTTTCAGTAGATTGCTGATTTATCCGTGAACATTATATTTGATAATTTCACAGTGAAAATTATCAAAATATAATTTCACACTTTTCAATGATGAGATTACTTTTTAAAAGATTTTCCCCATGCAGTACCTCACTTTTATTATTGTTGACAATTATGACATTGTCAGGGCTGTTTAGAGAAAGCAAAGCTGAAATTGATAAATAACTTAAATTTCAAAAATAATAAAAAGAAGAAAACTTACTTCAATTCAAATTATCAAACACCAAATATCGTCTTTTAATTTTTGTTTTATTTCTACAGTCTGAAAAAAACAATTCCTTCTACATGCAAAACTGCTGTTGATGACATTTGGGCATATTGAAAAGCAATGACAGACATCAGCCCGAAGAATAAGTAACCACCCAGCGTTCGTCAGGCACCCTTTCAAAAATTCCATTTTTTCAAATTTCTATCCGCTTTTTGAATGCTTACACATCTGTTAACACTTATTTGTTGTCTTTAACAATCCTCAAATAAGTTTTCTTTCTTCTTAAAAGATGTATGACTAACAAATACAAATGATATCCCTCTGAATCAAACACAATTACTTTCCTCCCGTGAAATACACAAGTTTTAAAAATGGCGCCGCTTATATTTCAAGAGCCAGGTTCGCCGTTAGTAACAGTAATATGAATGGATGGTTTGACTTTTTTCTCCTACTAGAAATGTTTGTTATCATTATTAAAACAAACGATCATTAATATTATTTGAATAATATGAATAATAACATCGCCATTTAACGTTGATTGTCGAACTTATTTTTCAGCCCTAGACTTCTTGTATTTTATAAGAAATTCGACTTATAGAGGCTAACATTGGGGAAAACAGATTTTAGTATTAAAGTTAATATCAAAGAAATTTTGTTTTTACTTGTTTTCAAGCATAAAATAAAAAGACAATTTGTTTGTTTGTTGTGTAAGCTGTAATTTTATTTCATCTTGTGAATTTCGAAAAACAGTATTCTCACTCGTAGATACGCTTATTCCTAATTTGAATGAGTGCGTAAGATTAGTTTATTATAAGTATTTTTCTGCCTTTTATTTTTTTTCCAGTTTAAGTGCTTTATTTTATATAATGTTGAAAATGCAATTTTTATGTTCTTAGGCATTTTGAAAATTATTATGATCATAGAAGGTAACAAACTTATCATTATTCTCCTTTTCCTTAGAAAAACATGTCGACAGTGCATGTCCGAATGGCAAATGGGGAACTGACTGCCAAGAAATATGTAAAACAAATTGTCGACCTGCATTTTATAAAAAAACCGGGAAAAAGGGGTCGGTATTTTTTTTGGGGGTTTATTTTGGTGTTTAGAGATTGAAATCAACCCATGATGGGGGTTTTGAAATTTCCTTTTCCCTGATGGTGGGTAGGTAAAACTAAAATATGTGTAATATCAACTGTAAGAAATGTCATCAAACGACTGGGGCATGTTCAATATGCAATGATGGTTACTGGGGTGAGTTCTGTGGCAACACATGCTCTCCGAATTGCAAAACATGTGACAAATTAACAGGTGAATGTTTGACATGTAAGAAAGGATATTGGAATTCTTCATGTGAACAAGTTTGTTCTGATACAAATTGTAATATTTGTAGTTTTTCATCAGGAATATGTCAAGCATGTAAATCTGGATTTTGGGGAGAGAACTGTCAGAAATCCTGTGGAAAGTGTGCATTAGATAAATGCGGTAAAAGTGATGGACGATGTACATCTTGTCAATCTGGATATGGCGGATATAACTGTTCACTTCTCTGTAACTTTGAAAATTGTAGTTCGTACAACTCCTACACATGTGGTGTAAATCGTCAAAATTATGAATGTAATACATGTAAATTTGGATATTGGGGAAATATTTGTGAGCATAAATGCAGTCAAAATTGTTCATCAGACTGTGATAAAAGCAATGGAAATTGTAGCAGCTGCATTGCCGGACTATGGGGAGCTACTTGTAACGAAACCTGCATGTACAAGTGTTCCTCGTCAAGCTGTATTAAATCAAATGGCCAGTGTTATAGTTGCAAGTCCGGGCTCTGGGGTTTATTGTGCAACGAAACATGTAGCCAAAATTGTTCTCCTTTAAGCTGTAAAAGAAACGATGGTAAGTGCAATAGCTGCAAGAATGGACTTTGGGGCGAATTTTGTCAGGACACTTGCGGCGAAGGCTGTTACTATTCAACATGTAGACAAAGCGATGGATATTGCAGTTCTTGCAAAAGCAAATATTGGGGAGACATTTGTAACAAGATATGCAGCCAAAGTTGTTTATCAGATTGTGCTAAAAGTAATGGAAAATGTAGCAGTTGCATTGCCGGGTACTGGGGTTTATTTTGTAATAATACTTGCAACCAAGGTTGTTCTTCCCTAGGTTGCAATAGAAGCAATGGATACTGTAGTAGTTGCAAGTCTGGACTTTGGGGAGACGATTGTGTTGATTCTTGTGGTCGGGGTTGTTTGTATTCATCGTGTAGGAAAAGTGATGGTTATTGCAGTTCATGCAAACTTAATTATTGGGGTGACAACTGTAACAAGACTTGCAGCCAACAATGTTCAATTTGTGGTAAGAACAATGGAGTATGTGATACTTGCAAAGATAGATTATGGGGACCATACTGTCAAAACGAATGTAATCGATCGTGCTTTCCTACGCAATGTAATATTGCGTCCGGCGAATGTATGAATTGCACTTTTAACAGATGGGGTAAGTTTTGTGAAAATGTGTGCAACAAGTCCTGTCCATGGGGCTGTAATAGACATACTGGATATTGCATTAACTGTAGAAACGGGTATTGGGGTAACGACTGTTCCAATATATGCAACATCTCAAGATGTGAACAATGCTCATTCACGAATGGATTATGTACAGTGTGTCAGCCAGGTTTTTGGGGAAGCACATGTCAGTTTTTATGCAAGTCTGACAAATGCCTTCGATGCAATAAAGAGACTGGATACTGCAGTATTTGTCCATCGGGACGATGGGGATTACTTTGTCAGGGCATGTGTAGAGATGAATGCCCATGTTGCAGCATAAGAACTGGAGCATGCTTGTATTCATGTCCAGCCATTTCAGGTATTTTGTTTATAAGGTTTTCAATAATAAATCAGGGAATACCATTTTCAAGTGTTTATGTGTTTTGTTCTTATTATTTGTTCTTACTTTAAGCGTAGATATCACGAGTACCTAATCAAATGCCTAAATTAATTATTCATTTCGGAAGATGAACTGACATGATACTTACAGTCAAAATCAAACTTGAACAAAATAGTGAGTATTAGTATTTTATTCTAGCAGCAGGACAACTTTTTAAATGAAAAAAAAAATCCTTTCACGTGAATAGTTGCATTAATCATTATTTAACATAATTTTCATAAATCTATTGATTTCAATATGAATATTTAGAGAATACATGTACATGTTTTATTTTCATACTTGCACGAAATTAATTAACTTTGATTATAATTCACTTATTTTTATATTTAAATAATAACGTAACACTTTCTTAACTATAGAACATTTAGAAAAATTTGGAATTCAAAATTAAATGTGTCTAAAAAAACGTTATTTTTTTTAAAATGATAGACACTCATCCTTTGGTTTATTATAATATTTTCGTACTGAAGTTGAAATTGTTGAATCTTTTAACAACATATGTGAATATTTTTTTCTAAAGAAACTGGTCTATAATTCAAAGACATATTGTGTAGCTGGAGATATATTCAGTTGAAGCTTCTAGTTTCCCTTAAATATGAATTTATTTGACAGCGATATTTTACTGACATTTTCTTTGCTACAGAAGAGTGGCGATATCGAAGTAAACATTTTGTATAGATATGTTCTAAATTTTCATAGAATTAAGATCGAAATATATATCAAGAGAAAATACTAAAGGTTGCCAACAATAGAGAAATTTGTAAAAATTTCGTGTGTATGAAATCAAAATATTTTACTCAAAGTTACAAAACAATAAGTTATTTTACTTGATTAATATGTTATACAATTAAGTGTTTTCTTCGTACTGATATATTGTTCCCATTGATACAGAATATGTTATTTTAATTTATAGTTGTTCAATGTTCAATAATTTTATTTTACTATTTATGTTTCAACTACGTTTGTCATATTGAATATTTTACAGACACTGACGAATCATCACAAGAAGGCGTACACGCGCTCACATTAATAGTGGCTGTGGTCGTCTGTTTTGTTATGATTGCTGTTGTAATTGCCACAAAATACATGTAATTATGTATTAATTGTTTAGCAAATCTAATATAAATTTTTTACAAAAATTTTCTTGAAAACCATAAATAATTAGGAATACGCAGTTTTGCTTTATCTATAGATCATAAGAAAATGCAAACTCATGTACAAAATAGATCTAAATTCGTTTCCAGATAAATATTTATCAATGTAAACTTAAAATTTCACTTTTTATTCAATAATGTTTTGTTTCATTGATTATGACGATTACAATCTCTGATTTATGATGTTATATTTTAGATTGCTTAGACGAAAGAAATATCAAAATGAACAGGCAAGTTCGAAAGGTAAAATGTTAAATTGTATTAAACTATATCTGATGTACTGATGATGATTCAAAAATGTAGTAATTTCTTTTCTAAGATAAAAGTGTGTAAACCTTTAACAATGAACTACTTGTATTTTTTGTCTTTTCCTTATTGAAATTGTGTTTGGAAACAAACATCGATAATAAGAGTTATAATATATATAATTTATATAAATTAGAGGTCAAAGATATGAAACTTGACATAACGGCCAGTCTAACCACACAAACCTTATTTGTAATCTGTATCTATGTATCAAAGGCCAGGTAACACAAACCGATATATGTACGATATATTAATTTTCATATATACTTTTTTGTTATTTGTGAAGGTACAACATCAACGGAAATGACAAACAATCCACCTCCATCGACAATAAGACAAGATCCAGTGTACATCAATTTCGCTGAATCTGATCTTAGTGAACTACCAACAGATCACGTTTATGAATCAATAAGAAAATAAAAAATACGCGTAAAACATTCACTATTCACTCTCATGTTTTGAAAACTAATTACAAATTTTACTCTAAAACTAGAAATTAACTTTTAGATAGTTTTCTTACAGCTTTTGTTTGTATGAATGGACGAACTAGGTTATCTAAGCATTTTTAAAGGGAGACACAGGCAATATTTTTATTTCTACGTTTTGAATTTTTCATTCATTATTCTGTAAATGTCCTCTTATGAATACACAAAGAAGTCACAGGAACATTACTTTTCTCCTTATAAAGAATGAAATGGTGATTTCCTAACTTGACCCACGCGGGTCAGGTTAGAGTGTCAAGATTTCACAATAGATGTCACAGTGAACTCTAGAAACGTTTCAGAACATTCCAAATGAATAGCCTAGACTTGTTTCAATACTACAATATCCACAATATCTGTCATTGTAGCTTCCATGGTTTCCCTACAAACGCGAAATGTATAGATTTTTTTGGTCATAAATTTGCCTGAGTATCCCTTTAAAGAATATGTATTTTTCAAGTCAAACAAGTGCCTTAACTATGCTAGTGTTATAATTCCAATCAACTATTACATTTTGTTTGTGATTTATTTGATGTATCAATGCTATATTTGCATCAATTTGGGATTTTATTTTGAAACGTTCACAATGCTAACGGGGAGTGCATTTTTATTTCCCCGCCTCACTTTTGCTGACTGTCAGGTTTGGTTTTTTTTTTCTAATTTACTTTTTTTACACGGGGAAAGATAACATAGAAAAATAAAATTTCAGATGCTCGGACATCTTTTTTTTTGGGGTTTTAAATTTTAACGACAGGAACGTTTTTTTATTTTTTTTATATACAAAAAGAAAGAACATCAAAACACTCGGCAGTCTAATTTACTCGGGGGGGGGGTCACTTTTTTGACGGGGGGTGAGTGACGGTAGGGAGTGAGGGGGTTTAAAGGGAGTGAGGAGTGATGAAAAGGAGTGAGTAAAGGGGGTTGAGTGAGTGGGTCGACGCCGAGGCGACAATATATCGAGATATATGTTTAAGCTTTTTCTTGTTTTTTTTCTCCTCTATTAAATACAAATGTTTGCTTGTGTTGTTTATTTGAGTTTTTCAAATATTTTTTAAATGTTTTTTTCATGGTGAATTATTTATGGTCTACTTTTAAAGGGATTACTTAAAATTTAACTTTCAACCGTTTTATTTTTATACAATTTTTAAAAAAATTTTTCTAATTTTGATATGTTTCAGAAAATTTTTTTACTTGCACGTTATTTTGGGTTTTTTTTCTTTTTTTGTTTAAGGTCATCGTTTTTAAAAAAATTTAAAATCTGTTTCATTTCAACAATAGGCCCGGTGAAATTTTATTAACGTATTTTTTAAAAAGATTTGACAAACCCACTGTATATTTACGACCATTGGGTATTTATAATGTTTACCTGCAATGCACCTTCCCTTTTCCCTTTTTTTTTGTATATGTTTTTTTTTTTTTAGCCCGAACATCTGCCAATCACATTTTAATATTGTTTTAACATGAAATTTAGTCCCCGAATAAACATGTCTAGTTATTTTAAATCCCATATCATCCCAATAACCCGTGACCCCTTACACATTTTTTGTTAAAATTTTTTTAAATTTAAAATTTATATTTAAAAACAAGCTGGTATTGGAACATTATATACGAAAATAAGCACTATAATAAAACCACTTTATTATACTACGTTCATATATACACATTTTTTAAAACGACTTATCCCCGTCCTGTAAGAACTACAATATTATACAAAAAACGCATTGATGCAAAGCATCAAAGGCGATGCATAGAATATATTTGATCAAGAATTGCACCTAAATATTAACAAAAGATGTGTACTTTATATCAGTACCATTACACATGACCTAGATGCTAGGACCCTGTTTAAGTTGACACTTGAACCCCCCCCCCCCCCAAAAAAAAAAAGAAGAATAGACTCTGTCTTTCAAAGATGCAAAAATCTGGAAACAAAGTGATCCCTCGGAAGCACTAATCACAACAAAATACAAGAGAATTTCAGACATGGTTTGATTGAGTCTGTACATGAGGGATAATGAATACTTGCAACATGCCTCACGCCCCCTAGCACCGGCTTGAGCGGTACTAATTTCTCAACACGTAATAGTGCTGGCATCAATGATCCCAAGGACCACAAAAATATAACAAAACAGACAATTGATAACCAATTAACCAATCACTAATAAGACTCTTGCCATAAGACTTAATTTCTTCAGATTTAATTTATCAGATACAAGGATACCTGAATAATCAGTAAAAGCTTATTGCTTAGGGTTGTAGACATGTCATTGACATATGGTTGGCATCAAAGAGGTCTCTGAGCAGTAGTAGAATGAGTACCAGCCACATCCACCAGCTGCTGTCTTTCAGAGATAAGATTTGAACCATATAAGAATGTCATTACCTATGGCAAATGCTTGAATCAACTGTATCAAATGCATTTTGTAGATCTAAAAGTATAATGCATACAATACTGTATTTGTTCATTTCAAATTTAATACAATCTGTTAAATTAATAAAACATGTGTCAGTTGAAAAAACACTTGTAAACCCTGACTGAAACTGCCTGACCATGACTCGAACCCATGACTGTCAAAAGACCAACTGATCTATACGGCCGGCTACACATTATCTCTTTAATAATGAACAGTTCTAAACCATAAGATCAATAACAAAAAAATGAAAAAGAATAAAATTACCATCAATGTAGACCACAACGATATTCGAAATCCGACTTTTTGTATTGCCAATAAAGCTACGAGACAAGATGTTAAACTGAGTCTGCAATTTCATGAAAATAATATTACGATGCACAAGCTTTAAACATAAAGTTATTAAACACAAATATAACAACATATTTGTTTACTTGATTCTTATGAATCAAAATAAAACTAATTAACACAATATGACATTTACTGCTAATAATAATAGCTCCTTCTCTGGGCCAAAAAAGGCAGTCCATAAGAGACGACGCCGCTCACCGGCGTCGCAAACAAGAATGACTAATCTCTAATAATATTATTGACAGTACACTTTTCAAACAACGGGTTTGGGAAGATGTAAGATACAGCTATATTATTTGAAACGTGTGGAATCCAGTTAACCGATCTTGACGTGTATTTAAATCGCAATCATGAAGTATAATTAAATCGCGTAAAAATTTATTATCCTCGTTTCTCAATTAAGATATTTCTAACCAATAACTAAAAATTATCAGTATAAACAAAAAGCTACTTGAATACTTTACATCTATCTGCTATTATATATAGAATCGAATCATGTATTTAATGTATTTCACACTTTTAAAAAAAAAATTTTAGTAAATATCGGGGTTTGTTTTTTCACGTTTTATCTAAAAAACTTTTAACATATTATTAATGGTATAAAAACTTTCCCGTATGCAAATTAAAATTAAAACTTAAAACCGTTTTTAAAGTTGTTATTTTGTTGGAAAATGATATTAAATCTAAATTTTTTAAGTCCATTTGTTTTTTTGGGATTTTTAAAAGGAAATTTTGAAACTTTGTTAATTTTGTAATTTTTATTTTTTGTCTATTTATATCAATTTAAATATTTCTGTTCAGAATCACTTTTTGAAATTTGGTAATCACTTTTTTTAAAGTAATTTTGAAACTTTTTTCATCAAACTTTTTTCCACCGTAAAGTAAACTTGTTTTATCCTGTTTAAGTTATCCTGTTCATTGAATATATTTCATCAAAACAGCTCTATGTAGTCGTTTACTTTCTGGTTATGGAGATTATGTAATTATCAAATTTTTAAGATAAGTAAAATTAAGAAAGATCGTAATTCCGGAAGACAGTCATAAGCAATTTTTACCACAAATTGATGGATAGATGGTCACAAAACTTTGTCTGTAGCATTTTTAAATGTTTCTTTTTATCAAGTTTGCTCAAATTAATTTGATTTGTCCCATTTAAGGGGCCGCTTGAGCTGAAAATGAAAAAAAAATCAAAATTTTAATATGAAGAAAAAACAATCAGTGTCGGGAAACTTTATAACTAGAGAGGCAAGTTGAAGTTGATCTTGATTTGTCTTTTTACAAGTTCAACTGAAACATGATTTCTATCACTGAAAGACAGTTGTTTCTGAGAGCGATTCAGGGCCATCATGGCCGTCTTGTTTTCATTACACCGCTAGTCAAAGTCACATTCTAAAAATATTGCATTTAATAATGCTTTGCAAAAATAAAAAAAAATCGAATTATGTTATCATCACGCTGGAAGCATATTCACTGTAAAACATGACATGTTTATATCAAGATTTCATATCTTGCTCAATCTCACGACGATACATTCAAAATATAAATAATACAAAGTGCGTCCATCCGGTTACTTTTATCATCATGATTTTAAAATTACAAGGGCGTGTGATTTTTTTCAAAAATGAATGACAAGGAAGTTTCAAACAGATCATCATTACGAGCTGCTGAATGTAGACATTGCAAAGAATTAACAGGAGAAAAGAAAAGTTGGATCATTTATTCTAAGGAAATAGGAAAATGCCTGTTACCTGTGAAGTTTTCTTTTTGATTTTATGCGTTTTCGGTGAGTGAAACAATAAACTTACATGTATATCATTTATGAATAAATATACAGAAAAGGTATTATGTTTTAAAATATTAATTGCATCTGATAAATAACCAAATGGTAAATATGTATCATACCTGTTTTAAAATTAACATTATTATAATACACTTTTTATTTTTCATGATAGGTTTGTTTTGGTTTAATCTAGAACAGCAAAGTAATAAGCGGTCTATGTAAATCTTGTTTAAAATAATAAAAAGATTATAAACATGCATTTACATTGATAAATCATACATGTATGTTATGTTCTTGTAGTAAATATCAAATAAAGATAGCCGTAGACCGCTCATCTGTGTTTCGTAACAAAAGTAGGATATTCGGTACAATTGTATTAACTAGTGTTGTACCATAGGCACATGGCACACAGAGGAATTATTCATTGGTCTAGGTCAAGTAACCTCCTTTGTGGGGAAAAATTCGATCAGAAGGGATGGTTTTATGTAAATTTTGACTAGGTCTATATGTTATGTTACATACAAAATATCTTAAATCTAGGACATAATGAAATTAAGAAAATAAAGATTTTAACGCGTTTTCTGTATTCGTCTTTGTTAAATTATGTGAATTCACACAATGTGTTACACACATGCTAATATCGTAAGGGTTTTTTTTGGAGTTTCTCATAAGATTTAATCTTGTTTTAAAAAAAGTCTGTGTTAAATTAATGACAGCAAGGACCGAACGCTTTGTATTTATACATATAACTTTTGCAACAGTCTTCTAAAAATTACTTCATGCCAAATATCAAAATTGACAACATACAAGTTTCACTTATTTGGTTTATTCAAGTCTATGTTTGATATTAAGTGCCCATTAGGGCTGGGCAAATTTTGAATTTGGCTTGATTTAAGTTTTGTAAAGGTCGTCTACATGATTACGCATTACGTTAAATCATTAAACTCTGGGCATTTTAATTTAGCAAAATAACTTTAATGTCTTTGTATTATCTTTGTAAACTAACTGCTCCGAGACTAGGTCAAATTTATGTACATGATTAATAACTTTCTGTAGAGGGGAGACAATATAAAAAAAATATATGCTAGCACTTTCTTAATATGATGTTAGGTTGTTTACAACGGTTGTGTAAGTTCAAAATAAATATCTTAAAAAACATTTAAAATCAAGTACACTTAAACATGTCAGCATTTGTTGTCAGATGTTGACAGTAAAATTATAATCTATTCATGAAATACAGAACAGACTTCATGTATTTCTATAAGAAAAACTTTTGTGTATTAATATACTCTAGCATCCTTTTATACAAGAAATAATTTCAGTTAACTGATATTTTGATATTCTATAAAAAAATCAAACTTATTAAATTCATTAAGGTGAAACTGTCAAAAGCACATGTCCATCTGGATATTGGGGAGATGACTGCAAGACAGCATGTGAGACAAATTGTGGATCTTATTGCAATGAAGCAACAGGGGTATGCAGTTATTGCAGATCTGGCTATTGGGATGAATACTGTAATAAAAATTGCCCGGAAAATTGTAGCTCTCTATCATGCGGTAAAAGTGATGGAAGTTGTTATTCGTGTACCGATGGCTGGTATGGTAAAATGTGCAACAACACTTGTAATGTCAATTGTGATAAATGTTATCAAACGACTGGGGCATGCAAAGTATGTAATGATTATAAATGGGGAGAATTCTGTAACAACACGTGTGTTCCAAATTGCAAAATATGTGACAAACTAACAGGTGAATGTCGAACATGTAAAACCGGATTTTGGAACACTTCTTGTGAAGAAAAATGTTCTGACATTAATTGTGATATTTGTAGTATCTCATCTGGAGAATGTCAGACGTGCAAAGCGGGATTTTGGGGAGAAACCTGTCAAAATACTTGTGGAAACTGTAAGTCAGATAAGTGTGGAAAAAGTGATGGACGATGTACATCATGTCAATCTGGCTTTGCTGGACATAACTGTTCAATAATGTGTAAACTTGGAAATTGTGACTCGTCCTCATGTAGTGTTAATTACAGGTGTTATAGATGTAAATATGGATACTGGGGGAATCTTTGTGAACATGAATGCAGTCAAAGTTGTTCATCAGGCTGTGATAAAAGCAATGGAAATTGTAGTAGCTGCACTTCCGGTCTTTGGGGAGCAAATTGTGACAACAAATGCATATACAACTGTTTCTCTTCAAGCTGTATTAGATCAAACGGACAATGCAGTACTTGCAAGTCTGGACATTGGGGTTTATTGTGTAATGAAACATGTAGCTATGGTTGTTCGCTCTTAAGCTGTAATAGAAATGATGGTAAGTGCAGCAGCTGCAAGAATGGACTTTGGGGCGAATTTTGTCAGGACACTTGTGGCGAAGGCTGTTACTACTCAACGTGTAGACATAGTGATGGATATTGCAGTTATTGCAAAAGCAAGTATTGGGGAGACATCTGTAACAGGACATGCAGCCAAGGCTGTTCATCAAGCTGTAATAAAAGTAATGGAAAATGTAGCAGCTGCATTGCCGGACTTTGGGGAGATTATTGTAACAAAACCTGCATGTACAACTGTTCCTCAACGAGCTGTTCTAGAACAAACGGTCATTGTGCTGACTGTAGGCCAGGACTTTGGGGTTAATTTTGTAATTATACTTGCAGTCAAGGTTGTTCCTCCCTAGGCTGCGATAGAAGCAATGAATACTGTAGTAGTTGCAAGCCAGGTCTTTGGGGAGACGATTGTACTCATTCTTGTGGTAAAGGTTGTTTGTCTTCATTGTGTCTTAAAAGTGATGGCTATTGCACTTCATGCAAGCTTAATTATTGGGATGACACCTGTAACAAGACTTGCAGCCAACATTGTTTAAGTTGTAGTAAGAACAATGGCGTATGTGGTACTTGCAAAGATAGATTATGGGGACCATACTGTCAAAACAAATGTAATAAGTCATGTTCTCCATCACAATGTCGTATTGCGTCCGGCGAATGTGTAAATTGCAGTTTTAATAGATGGGGTAAGTTTTGTGAAAATATGTGCAGCAAGTCTTGCCCATGGGGTTGTAATAGATATACTGGATATTGCATAAACTGTAGGAACGGATATTGGGGTAACGACTGTTCCAATATATGCAACAGCACAAGATGTGAACAATGCTCTGTGGCGAATGGGGTATGTTCAATGTGTCAACCAGGTTTTTGGGGGGACACATGTCAGATTTCGTGCAAGTCCGACAAATGCCTTCAATGCAATAAAGAAACTGGATACTGTAGTATATGTCCATCTGGACGATGGGGATTACTTTGTCAGCGCTTGTGCAGGGATGAATGCCCCTGTTGCAGCATAAGTACTGGAGTATGCTCGTATTCTTGCCCAGCCATTTTAGGTATTTTTACTTATTTTACTTATTTTGTTCTTATCATTTTAAACGCAGAAGTCAAAATCAAACTTGAACAAAGAAGTGAGTATTTGTATTTCATTTTTAAACAGCAGACCAGCATTTGAATAAAAAAAGTTTTCCTTTGGCGTGAATAGTTGCATTTATCATTAGTTGACATAAATATCATATAATTATTTCAATATGAAGAAATTAAGCATGTATGTATTTTTTTCATACTTCCACGAAATAAATTAAATTTGATGTTAATGCACTTATCTTTATATATTAAAGGAAAGATTGGGTATATCGAAGTAATGCATACAGTGAATATAAATTTGTATAGATAAGTTCTAATTTTTTATGACATATCAAAATATACCGGTATATAGAGATAATATTAAAGGTTGTCAACGATATTGAAATTGTAAAACTTCTTTAGTGTGAAATAAAAAAATAAACAATTAAGCAAAATACAAATATTACGCAAAGTTACAAAAAAAAGTTATTTTACTTGATTAATATGTTATATATTTAGTATTTTCTTCGTACTGATCTTTTATTCCATTGATACAGAAAATGTTTTCTAATTTATATTGTTAATTTTAATAATTTTATTTTAAATTTTTTTAAAGTTTCCCCGTTTGGTCAAAATATTGAAATTTTGAAAACTGAGAATTCACAAGATGGAGTTAAAAGCCTTCCTAGGTTATAAGGGTGGGGAACCTGTTTGTATGAAAAAGGGTTTGGAATTTGCAAAAAAAAACTGTAAAAAGCAAATCTCAAAATTATGTTTTTTTCGTAAAGTTTTTAAAACAATAAAAAAGATACGTATTTCAAATAAAAAATTTTTTTTTAAATTTTATAAAATATTTAAAAAAAATTATTTAAAAAAATAATCATGTACAATTAGACCGAACTTTTTCCAACAAAAAAAAATATATACAATAAAAGTATGGGATGTTAAAGGTAAAGGAAAAACAAAGTTTTATCTATTGCACGAAATGAACTGTTGATGAAAATCTTATAATTTGAAATTTTCTAGCTTCTTCACTAACTGTTATTTTTTAATTATTATCACGGTTAAATCTATGATTTATGATGTTATTCTTTAGATTGCTTAGACGAAAAAAATATCGTAATGAACAGGCAGGCTCGAAAGGTAAACATGTTAAAGTATTTTAAGTTTTATTTGATGTAATGGTTTATATAAGTTAAAAGAGAAAAAAACAGTTAACTTAAAAAGTTTTGATGATATTATGATCTTTTTTTATTATTTTAAATAAAGTATGTCTACGTAATTTAGTACATAAATATTATACGTTGACAGAACAAAATCTTCCGATTGTATTTTCCGTAGGTTTTGTGACAATAATAGGCATAATCCAGTCGCTTTCAATAAAATATAGTGACAAGTTCTTTTCTCATTCCATGTACTCTGTAATTCACAATCCATAAAATAAATTTACAGTCAACAGACAGTAAATATGTAGCTTTAGAAACTTTACGATATTGAGTACTTTGTTCAGTAAATGATTCAAGACATACATAATATTGTTTTATTTTTTTCTAAGATAGAAGTCTGTAAGCTTTAAACAGTGAACTACTTGTTGTAATGTCAATCTGTTCTTTTCCTTTTTGAAATTGAGTTTTAAACAACATCGATAATAAGAGCTATAACATATACACATGACTAAAAATTAAAGGTGAGTCAAACGATATGAAACTCGACATAATTAACAGTCTAGTCACAACACAACATACCTTATTTGTAATCTATAGCTATGTATCAAAAGCCAGTTAAGACAATCCGATTATGTTCATGTATACTGCTCAACTTTTGCTAAGCACCATTAGTTAATTTTTTATATAAACACAAGAAGTAAGCAGATTTCTTTCCATTTCTTTTTAAATTCTGATTCAACAATGTTTTGTGGTAGTCTCCTGACAAAATAAATCAGTGTTGAATAATCCAATAAAACTCGTTAGGTAATGGAAAGCCCTGCACGCAATATTTTTTTTTTTATGGGGGTTACAATCCTTTTTGTTTTAAAAGGGCCCCCCTTTTTGTCATTTCAGTGGCTTATTTCTGTCACTTTTGATATGGCAAAAGCTAATTAGGGGATTTGAGAGAGCAGGGTAAAAGGGGGCTGAGGGATGGTGCACAGGGGCCACTTTCCCTAGGTTGGGGTGCGGGGGCTGGTTTACACACCCGTCATCACAAGCCCCGGAGAAATAGGGGTACAGGTAAAACCCCCAAGAGGCATCTGGGGGAAAAAAGGTCACAAAAAGCTAATGGGGTTTGGGCTTTCAATGGCGGGGGCCGTTTCCCACGCAGGGTACGTGAAGCTGCGAAGATAAATGCGGTGAGAACTTTTAAAACGAATCCCTTTATGCTCGAATCGCCAGGGGCCCTTTTTAAATGGACTATGGATCATACACGAAGGACTATGCAGGACTTGAGCCACGTTCTGTTCTTCGATAAGTCCAGGTTCTTCCTAGAGTTCACAGATAGGCATGCTAGAGTCTGAAAAAAACGAGGTTAACGGTTCAGGCTGCAAATATTGCTGAGCGTGACCGCTAAGAAGGTGCGTCAATTATGGTGTGGGATTGCATCAGCTGGGGGTAGACGAAACGTCGACATGGTTGTGCTTAATAGAAGCACATTGAAAGGTCAGCGATACAAAGATGACATCATAGACAACCAGGTAAGGTTGTATGCTGAAGCAGTCGGCGATCAGTTCATTATAATGGACGAAAATGCTAGCCACTATAGAGCCAGGGTGGTCCAGGACTACCTAGAGAGGGAGTCTATTGGGCGCCTGGACTGACCCTCTCGCTCACCTGACTTAAATCCAATAGAACACATGTGGAATGAGCTGCATGTTAGAATTTCAGCTTGTCAGCTGTAACCCAGAACCATCAAGGAGCTTAAGGCCATGTTGGTCCAAGAATTGGCAGCCTTACCCGTTAGAACGACCAGAAACCTAATAGGCAGTATGAGAAGGCGCTGCCAAACTGTCATTGATAGTCACGGGTCACACACACGGTATTAAGTCTAAAACTGTATAAAAAAATCCAATTTAACAAATTTTATGTAAAAAGTTCAGTAGTATATATCTTTTTTTATTTGTCAAGGTACAAGATCGATATATTTATTTTGATATATATTTTTTTGTTATTTATGAAGGTACAAGATCTTCAACGCAAATGACAAACAATCCAACTACATCGACAATAAGACAAGATCCAGTGTACATCAATTTCGCTGAATCTGACTTTAGTGAACTACCATCAGATCACGTTTATGAACCATTAAGAAAATAACAAATACGCGTAAAAATCATTATTCACTCTCATGTTTTGACAGAAATGCACATTTTACTATAAAACTAGGAGTGAACTTCAAAAAGCAAAAAAAGGGGTTCTTACAGCTTTAGTTTGTGTAAATGCATGAATTAGGTTATCTCAACAATTTTAAAGAATATGTTAATTACAAGTCAAACTAAGAACCTTAATCTGCTTGTGTTATAATTCGAAGTTTTATTATACTTGTTGCCCATTACATTTTGTTTTTAATTCATTTGATGTATTCATGCTATATTTGTTTAATAGTTTGGAGACTTTACAATTGAAACGTGTCAAGTAGTTAACTATCTTACATGCACAATGCGTTAACTGGAGTGCGTCACTGTTTGTCTGATTGGTTTATTTTTCCTGGATTTACTTATTTTTACAAGAGAGAAAGGGATAATGATTGAAAAGTCATATTCAGATGCTCGTTCATTGTTAACTTTTTTCTGGGGTTTAATATTGTGAAGGGAACGTGTTTTTATTTTTTCCTATGATACAAAAGAGAAAGAACATCAAATCACTCGGCAATCTAATTTATACTCGGGGTGGGGGCTACGGCCTCTCGTATACATCAGATAGGCTTGTGTTTCGATGCTCTTTCCTATTATACAATTTATTTATTTCTGATATAACATTGATGATTATACAGGAATTACTACATGTGTATACAATTCACTTATTGACATATGGGTGAGTGGTCGGTCGGCCGGTAGATAGATAGTTAGATTGAGTTTATGCTGAAGCATTTTTCCTGTTATTTTCTCCATCTATTCAATACAAATGTTTGATTGTATTGATTATGTTAAAGTGTTCATGTTCGCAATATTTAATAATGTCTTTTTGGATATGGTGAATTGATATTATGATGTCTACTTTTGAAAGCTAACTCAAGTATGATACTACATGCATAAATGTACACAGTTGGATTCTAACTTAAGAAATTTGGGGGCGGGAGGGGGAGAATTTGCTTGTTCTAAAATTATATAATCAACACTCACCAATGTATTTCAATGAAGCTAAATCATAAATAGCTATTTCCATAATTTAATGCTTTAAGATATGTTAGTCTGCACTTCTTTTTTTTTTCTTTTTTTTTTTTTGTTAAAAGTGCATCGTTTTTAAAGAAGTTACACATGATGTTTCATTTCACCTGATAGGACCGGGTGAATTGTATTTATTGATTTTAACTGTATAATAAGTTTCACTATTATTAAATCAGTAATTAGTTAAAACTTTTCCTGACATATAGCCGGCCGGATAGCAGTTACTAGTACTTAAAAGTTTTGTAAACCAGTTTACATTATTTTTATTTTATCAATCTTCATTTTGTAAATTAAAGCATAATCACTATGTACAATAAAATTTCACCAAAAATGTATATAAGATAAAAAAAAGATTTAGAAAGTAAAAGGAAAGAAATGTCACAATTAGAAACCTTTGAATTGTTTATTTGTTTTTTGTTTGTTTGTTTGTTTATATATAATCATTTTTATAATGCTATGTATGTTGATGTACAATTTATAATTTTATAATGTAGATTGATGCAGAGAAGGAACAGGAAGAACCAAAAGGTAATGGTGACAAATACTTTGAATATATCGGTATCTGGAGCCACATCGAGTCCTAACTATGTTTTATTCTAAGATATGTGTTAGTAAGTTTTATATAATTAAATACTTGAAGTAACTTAACATTTTTCTTATCGTTATTGAAATAATATTTTAAAGATAAAACTGACAAGCAATAACATAGATATATTATATTGTAAAAATAATCTTTTTTTTTAATTTTCATTTTGTTAATTTGAAAAGGTACAAAAGCGTCAACGGCAATGACAAATAATCAATCTTCACCGACAGTTAGACAACATCCAATGTACATAAATGTCATTGAATCAAACCAAAGTGGAAAACCATTAGAACACGTCTATGAAAAAATTAAACTATTGACAAATTGCTATCAAGTGTATTCTGTGCTCAAACTAACATGATTAAAAGCATCCAAATCTAAATTTAACAAGCTCTGTTTTATTTATAACAATCGTTCTAGAGGATATTAAATACCATTTTATTTTTCTTAGCCATTAAAAATGTCTTTGTCGTGATAATACTGCACTAATGATTTGTGTTTAAGTAGTGTTTTCATAACTAATTTGCAAAATACTTGTACAAAATACATGTAGATAAAAAGAGAGTGTACAGTAACAATTTAAGATTATGAGATTTACGTGTTGGAATCTGTAAAAATCTACATTAATTTTGGGGCATTTTTAAGATTTACTCTGCTAATTTAGTTTCCAGTTACATTTTATAAAGATATCATGAGTGCATTTGAATACGAGAAATATTTAGATATTTTACCAAAATGATTTAGATTTTATTTTTGTAAATTAAGAATGAGTGGCATACACCTTAGAATTCAAACAGGAAGATTTAACAGAAATCCTATTCCAAGTATTTAACGATCGATATTGTTTATGTTGTAATACATTAAAATATATAGAAGATGACTATCATGTTATATGTATATGTTGCTTCCAAAGGGAATAAAAAAGTAATAAGAACATTATGAGCATTATAATGTATAATGGTTATTGGAACGTTTTTGTTTGTTAGTCATGATAAATAAAGATGTATGATTATTATTTTATTCTTGCTTATTAATTTTACAAGACAAAAGTTCTTCAAAAACTAAACAAATACTTTGGAAAACGAAGGCCCGCAACAGGTTTGGCCAATGTCAGATTGCAGCATGACAACGCGTCAACTCACAAGGCGTCTATTGAAAAGAACTTCTGAGGCGGAAAAAAGTCGTTTCACATGGCCTTTCCCCTTGTGAGTTGCCCCTTTTTTCCGATGCTACGAAATACCAAAATACCAGCGCAAACCTCTCGGTTCTGCAATATTCTATTGTCTTTATAGTATACATAAAATACCATGAAAATGACTTTAAAATTTGGATACGGAGACTGAAACTTTGTATACATGTTGGCAGTGAATACTTTGAGGGAACATTATGAAAAGAATCAGTGAAACCTATGAAGAATCAATTATTGGATGCATTTATATTTGAAAACTTCAATTTTTACAGATGTTTAAGCAAAGAAACTTGTAAACATTCCGCATAATTTATCAAACGGGGGATGTAACGATTTTAAATATTAGATTATTCGTTTAATTAATAGTTAATATGAATTAAACATCTGCTTGAAAGGGCGGGTATAAACATATCAGATTAATTAAAAGGAAAAAAAAACGAAAACCTTTTCAAGTTGTTTAATATAAAACTTGCATTATTGCTTAAAGTTCGGATCAATTTTTACTTATAGAAATATCACCCATGAAGTGATTACAGTTCAGCATAATAAAAAAAAACATTAAGCATTTTGATAAAAAGTAATTGAAATAAAAGGTATACATCATTACGGCAACCCAAAATAACAACTACTAGTAATCGTTTCTAACACTTTTATTTCATCATTATTTAGGTTAGAAAGATATTTATAGTATAACAATTACACCACTAAATATATTTTAAAGTGGTTACGGAAGCTTTCGTTAAGGAAGGAAAATAATTACATTTTGTATATAAAGGTTATACAGTATAAATGATAACAAATTAAATTTGTATTTCATTGTTCTAAAAAATTAACAATAACTATACTCAAATGATATACAATACATACGAAAGATATAAGTTAAAGTTAACCGGATACGATTTCTTTGTGTCGGAAAGTAGATATAATTTGGGTCGCGTACAATGAACGCTGCTTACTCCCTTGTTGATCTTTACTATTTTAACCCTGAACATGCTGAATATTTTAAATGGACTTGTCTCACTATCATTTTTGGGACTGTCCATTATCAATTTTAGGGATATCAATTTGAATATTTAAAGTTTGCTAGCCAACAGTATAGAGCCTGGTCAGACTGCACGGATGTGGCAAACACTTTCGGTTCCAGCACTTTAAGGGTTTTGTCATTATATTTCACTGGCTGATACTTCGTATATATGGACTTTGAGTAACAAATTAAGAATAAGATATTGAACACAATAACACACTATCAATCCAAAACAAAATCAAGTAGACAAAAAAAAGTTTTAATGATTTGTTTAAGGTGTGGTGAAATTTTGTGAATAGCTATTGATACGAATTGAAGTATATGTAGAATATGCTTTACGCAAATTCAACAATCTGATACTGTTGATTTAGGAAAACGTAAATCACGATAAGTTCAAAACTACAGTGGCACAGAGGTGACATGTGTGTGTTTTTATTTATCTCGTACGCACGAGATACAATATCATGACCACGAGAAAGCAGTTAGAATGTCTCCTCAATCCTTAAAATCCATCTGTGTAAAAGGTTTTTAAATTGTATTAAAATGCGTAAATACTACAAAAGAAAAAATAAACGATATTATCTGGTTCACGATGCTTAAATATTTACAATCCAAAAATCCCTTGTGTTTCCTCTTTCTGCCATATATGGCCGGCCAACGGCAGTTGTTGCCCTGTTTTTGACATCTGTACACTCTATTTTTTCATTACCACATATAGTAGGGATCAGTGTAAAATAACAAAAATAAAGATCAACAAGGCATAGGCAACGTTCACAGGACGCCGCCCCCGGACACACCCAAGCAGGACACCCAGAAGGGACCAAACAAGCACCCGGAGTGGACACAAGGGCGAGACATGTAATGTGAAATAATATAAACAAAAACAGGCCCATAAGGGAATTAAAGGGAAAAGGGCTGTACGGGTGAAAAGGTGGGGAGGGGGGTTAAAAATGGAAGGGGGGGGAAGAGAAAATACCTACCGTCAACGACAATCCAACGAGACAGACATCACAAAACATGTAAACATCCAAAAACAAGTAACATTACAGACAAGAAAAACACGTGAAGGAACACAAAGGGGTACCGCCTTGGAACGGTCAGTGGTAGTTAAACCACTGGGGAGTTTAAACCGGTTTTAGGCGTGCCATACCTCACTCTTAGCCCCAATATGTTCCTGAATGACACGAAAATGTCTATAAAATTAATCCCCGCCAAGTGAAATTCTAACAATGGGCATGGTTACATTAGACAAATTAAATAAAACACATACAAAATTATGTAAATATGTAGAAAAAGTTACTGCCTAATGACCATTACCAAAGTACTCGATGCCTTAAAGGAAGGCAGAGCAACAAGAAAATCACCTACAAAGGCCCGACGAAGCAAGGCAGAAGACGAACATTAAGACAATTCAGTCCCCAAAAGGCTTTAAGAACTGTCCATCATAGAGTCTCCCACTTGGTCCGTCAGATGTAATCAAAAGAGGAAAGCGTAGCGACCAACTGTAAAAGGGTTGAACACCAAGCATGCGGTATGCCTTAAAATAATTGGGTCATAACCTCTTTTAATAAACCGTTTGATAATTTTAGTGAAGACGGCAGAAAAATTACTATGACCCATGATCCTACGAAGTTTGTAAACCACATCTCCATAGAAGTCAGGCTTGGTAAGTCCTTGTCGTAAAAGAGTTTTTAAATTACAATTAAATTTTAAAACCAAGTCTGAATTACGATGGTAAAACTTAGTAAAATATTTACGCAATTTATGATAGCGATAACCTTGTTTAAGAAGTTTGTTAGTAATAAATAAATTGCGTTCATTTAAATCATCAACACGACTGCATGCCCTAGCAAATCTAATTAATTGAGAAATATACACCCCATATGATGTAGCATGAGGTACATCTCCATCTAAATGTAGGTAGTTAACAGTATTAAAATCAAAATCATCTCTTTTATCGTAGATTTTAGTTACTATAGTATTGTTAATGATAGAAATGTTTAAATCTAAAAAAGATGTAATAACGTCTGAAGAGTTAGTTTTATTCAATTTAAGTTCACTCAGATATATTTTAGAAACCAATTGATCGAAATAAGGATTATTCATGTTAAAAATATCATCTAGGTAGCGGAAGTGTTGTTAAATGCGTGTATAATTTCCTGATGCGAAATAGGGGAAAGACTTAACATAAAATCCCTCTCATAACAATAAAGAAATAAATCAGCTATCAGGGGGGCACAATTAGTTCCCATTGGAATGCCTATTACCTGTTTGAAAACTGTATTACCAAACCTGACAAAAATGTTATCTAATAAAAACGAAAGTGCTTTACAAACTTCGTCACAGGTCCACATTGTATATTGTTTAATGATAACATTGGTAAAGAAAGCCTTCTTTGAATTGCAAGCAAGAAACTTTCAAATGACCGCAAAATGGTAATCATATAAAAATTGTTTACAGTATAGAGCTTTACTCTCATTTTTACTAGTTAATCAAGTGAACGAAACAAATTAAAACCAAAACTCAAAAGGTGTTAGACAAATATTTGGTGTGTATCTTTTAAAATTTCGTAATTTGATAGTTTGTAAGTTATCTAAATTTTAGATTTCTTTAATTACAAAGAACTTGTGATTACAAATTGCAAAGCAACTTTAACTTTACAAGCTCGGAGTTTTCCTAGAAATATGGAAGCTCTCATTATTCTTTAAACATTTTTGGCGCAAAAAAAAAATCAAGCATTTTTTTATATTTTGTTCCTTATTAACAATAAGTGTAAATTAAACCCCAAAATATCTGCCCGGTTTTTTTTTTTTTGGGGGGGGGGTTGTTTTTCAGTTCTATATTCTACAAACATCAGATAAAAATATTGGATTCTTCTCATGATGGCACTATGGAGCATGGGCGATAGTTTGCAATAAACCCTACATGTCAATATACATCCTGATTCAAACAAAACCGGCGGCATTTTTTTCTGTTAAAGGCAACCATAATTATAGCTTCCTCAATAGATTATTAAACTTGTCATTGGCGCATCTTAACTTCACATCGTGAAATGTCAATTGATCGTCCAATCAAAATTTAAACAAATTCAATTGATGTAAATTGTTTAAACTTTTCTCATGTATCGAAAAAGAGCACGTGATTTTTAAAAACTGAACGAAAAGGAAGAGAAGAACGCAGATCGATGCTAAATAAGGATATAATAACATTGCAGTGTTTTCTTTAAAAAAAAGTTTTAGAAAAAATGAAAGTGTTCTGTTTATTTTCATTTTTGGTTTTAAGCTTATTCGGTGAGTAAATATAATTTATTTATTTAAATATATTATGCTTTTTAGTAGATTATTGATTAATCCGTGAAAATTATATTTGATAATTTCACAGTGAAAATTATCAAAATATAATTTCACACTTTTCAATGATGAGACTACTTTTTTAAAGATTTTCTTTATGCAGTACCTCACTTTTATTATTGTTGACAATTCTGACATTGTCAGGGCTGTTTAGAGAAAAGCAAAGCTGAAATTGATGAATAACTTAAATTTCAAAAGAAATAAAAAGAAGAAAACTTACTTCAATTCATTCAAATTACCAAACACCAAATATCGTCTCTAAATTTTTGTTTCATTTTTTTACAGTCTGAAAAATACAATTACTTCTGCATGCAAAACTGCTCTTGATGCCAACATTTGGGCATATTTAAGTATCCTACAAGCAATAACTGTCTTATAACTTGAAAAGCATTGAGAGACATCAGCCCGAAGAATAAGTAAACAACCCAGCGTTCGTAAGGCTGCCTTTCAAAAATTCCATTTTTTCCAATTTCTATCCGCTTTTTGAATGTTTTCACATCTGTCAACACTTATTTATTGTCTGTAACAATCCTCAAATAAGTTTTCTTTCTTATAAAAAGATATATGACTAACAAATTAAAATGATAGCCACAATTATTTTCCTCCCATGAAATACACAACTTTTAAAAATGGCGGCCGCTTACATTTCACAGAGCCAGTCTAATATAAATTCGCCGTAAGTAACAGAAATATGGGATGGATGTTTGACTTTTCTCCTACTAGAATTGTTTGTTTTTATTATTAAAACAAACGATCATTCATATTATTTGAATAAAATGAATTATATCATCGCCATTTAACGTTGATTGTCGAACTTATTTTTCAGCCCAAGACTTCTTGTATTTTATGAGAAATTCGACAAATAGAGGCTACCAGTGGGGAAAACAGATTTTAATATTAAAGTTAATATCATGGAAATTTTCTTTTAACTTATTTTAAATCATAAAATAAGAAGAAAATTTGTTTGTTTGCTGTGTAAGATGTAATTTCATTTCCTCTTGTGAACTTTAAAAACAGTATTCTCACTCAAGGCTACGCCACTCGTGAGAATACTGTTTTTTAAAGCTCACTCGATGAAATAAAATTTCATCTTAACAAAATTTCAAAATTGCCCCCGGTTTAAACAAATTGTCAAAAATGGTAAAAAAAATAAAGTTTAGAACTTTTTAAGATTATTGTAATAAGTTTTAAATTCCCCCAAAAATTCGCGGGGAGTTTTTTTTTTTTTCCCAAACTTTTTTTGGGTTGGAGGGAAAAAAAATCGTTTTAAATTTCACTTGAAATTATAAAAGATTTGGGGTTTTTTCCTTGCACAATGGCGTAAAAAGGAATTGAATTTTTTTGGGGGTTTTTTGGAAAATTGAATATTGTAAAGGATTGCCCGGGAAATTGTTTTAAAGTAGAATCCTGGGGAAAAGTTGCTTTTTAAAACCCCCTTTGGTAAAAAATGGAATTGTTATTTTAAACTGTGGGGAAAAATGTTCCCCCTTCTTGTAATTGAAATTTTGGGTTTCGAGTAAGCTGCAAGTCTGGACTATTGGCAAAAACCCCATTGTGAAGATTTAAAACACTTTGTCGTCAACCAGCATTTGTGTCAAGCTGGTTATGTGCAGTTCATAAGTTTAACAATGGCGTATGTGGGTTCTTGCAAAGATATATTATGGGGACCATACTGTCAAAACAAATGTAATCAGTCGTGTTTTCCTTCACAATGTCATATTGCGTCCGGCGAATGTATGAATTGCAGTTTTAATACATGGGGTAAGTTTTGTGAAAATGTGTGCAGCAAGTCTTGTCCATGGGGATGTAATAGGCATACCGGATATTGCATTAACTGTAAAAAAGGGTATTGGGGTAACGACTGTTCCAGTATCTGCAACATCTCAAGATGTGAACAATGCTCATTCATGAATGGTTTATGTATAGTGTGTCAACCAGGTTTTTGGGGGAACAAATGTCAGTTTTTGTGCAAGTCCGACAAATGCCTTCAATGCAACAAAGAGACTGGATACTGTAGTATATGTCCATCTGGACGATGGGGGTTACTTTTTTCAAACCCGTGTAGAGATGAATGCCCCTTTGCCATAAGTTTTGGAGCATGCTCTATTTTTTGCCCGCATTTTTTAGGTATTTTTACACATAAGAAGCTATACTAAGAAATAAGGGAATACAATTTTCAATTATATTTTATGTTAATTTTATTTGTCATTTTAAACGTAGATAATGTCAAAATCAAACTTGAACAAAGAAGTGAGCATCTGTTTTTCATTTATTAACAGCAGACCAGCATATAAATAAAAAATATTTTTCCTTTCGCGTGAATAGTTGCATTTATCATTAGTTGACATAAATATCATAAAATTATTTCAATATGAAGAAAATATGCTTGTATGTATTGTTTTCATACTTCCACGAAATGAATTAAATTTGATGATAATGCACTTATCTTTATATTCAAGAAAAGATTGGATATATCGAAGTAATGCATACAGTGAATGACAATATGTATAGATATGTTCTAAATTTTCATAACATTAAGATCAAATTATATCAAGAAATAATATTAAAGGTTACCAACGATATTGAAATTTGTGAAACTTCGTTAGTGTGAAATCAAAAATTGAACAATTTAGCAAAATATAAATATTTGGCAAAGTTACAAAATAACAAGTTATTTTACTTGATTAATATGTTATACAATTTAGTATTTTCTTCGTACTGATATTTTGTTCCCATTGATATTGAATATGTTATGAAAATTGAAAGTTGTTAGATTTTCAATAATTTCATTTTACTATTTTAGTTTCAACTACGTTTGTCATGTATTGAATATATTACAGACACTGACAAATCATCACCAGAAGGGGTACACGCGCTCACATTTATAGTGGCTGTGGTCGTCTGTTTTGTTATGATTGCTGTTGTAATTGCTACAAAATACATGTAATTATGAATTTATTGTTTAAAAAATCTAAATATTATGTTTTGTACTAAAACGTTTTAAAAATAATAAAAGATAAGATTACGTATTTCAAGTAAATTAGTATTAGTATTATATCTGTAGATTATAAGAAAATGCAAACTCATCTACAATATAGATCTGAATTTTGTTTCCAGATAACAAAGTTTTAGCTTTTGTATGAAATGAACTATTAATGAAAATATAATGAATTAAAATTTCCTAGTTTCTTCACTATCATATTTTTAATTATTATAACGGTTACAAACTATGATTTATGATGTTACACTTTAGACTGCTTAGAAGAAAGAAATGTCATAATGTACAGGCAGGATCGACAGGTAAACATATTAAAGTGTATTAAGCTTTATCTGTTGTAATGTTTTAAATAAGTTTGAAGAAAATAAAAAAAGTTAAATTAGAATGTTTTGATGATATTCTGATATATTTTTTTAAATATTTTTGATAAAGTATGTCTCTGTAATTTAGTATATGAATTGAACAAAATCTTCCGATGCTATTTTCAGTTGGTTTGGTGATAATTATAAGTATATACCATAACCTTTCAATAAAATATAAGGACACAATTCTTTCATTAATGAAATCTAATTAATTAAATTAAGAGAAAAATTGTATTTAAAATTTAATACATGTAAAACTATATACACGTAAAAAGTGAAACATAAACACAAACATTTTTAGCAATGACATAATGCAAATCAAGTTGGTAAATATTCATCAGTAATAATATAAAGCACATGTTTACAATAAGCACTCATGACAATTCATTACTATAGGAGCACAATAACACACTTTTTTTAAACAATAATTTTCACACTTCGACTAATTGAGATGAAAATATGTTGGACTTTAATTGACGGGACCATAAACTCCTTTCGACTAAACAGGAGTCTCAGTAAGTCAAAATTTGACCTACGCGAAGTTAAAGTACAAAGAAAAAGAAGGACATTTGACGAGACTTAAGAAATCCTTCGACTAACGCGGAATTTTGAGTAAGGCAATTTCGAGTTACCGAGAGTCAACTGTATATATTATGTTCATATATATATTTTGTTATTTGTCAAGGTACAAGACCTTCAACGGAAATGACAAACAATCCACCTACATCGACAACAAGACAAGATCCGATGTACATCAATGTCGCTGAATCTAGCCTCAATGATCTACCATCAGATCACGTTTATGAACCATTAAGAAAATAACAAATACGCGTAAAACATTCATAATTCACGGTCGTTTTTTTTTTTTAAAGAAAATGCACATTTTTCTACAAAACTAGAAGTGAACTTTAAAAAGCAAATATAGTGTTTTTACAGCTTTAGTTTGTGTTAATGTACGAACTAGGTTATCTAAACAATTTTATAGAATATGTGAATTACAATTCGTTCTGCTTGTGTTATAATTTGAATTTTATTATAGTTGTTATCCATTATTTATCGCATGGTTTCGAACGTTTTCTTTGTTCTTACTAACCCATTATACTCAGTACACTTTCAATGAGCATTTATATAGCAGTTGATTTTTTTTTTTGCACCTTGCATATATCAGTGTAGTTTTTTCACAGAGGTTCCAATCCAATGGGGCTGGGGTAACGAACATTCCCAGTAGCAAAAGAAAGAAAAAGAGAAACAATGTATATATTTTTATTTTTTTATTTCGCTGATTTCTGTTACAAAACAAAAAACAATAAAACAACAACAACAAAAAGAAAACATTATGCCATTGCGATAAAACAATTATAGTATATGGAAATCGTTAGTTACGAGGATATAACACTGGCTGGGTAACATCTCGGGATGTTTCTGCAAGAAAAATGTCTCGGCCTGACGGCCTCGCCATTTTTTTTAGCAGAAACATCCCTTGATGTCGCCCCAGACAGTGTTATATCCTCGAAACTGCCTCGTTTCATATACTATAACTATTACATTTTGTTTATAATTCATTTGATGTATAGAATGCATATTTTTTCATTTATTTATTTCTGTTGCTACATTGATTAGTTCTTAGGAAAAACTGCATGTATATAGAGTTTATCTTACAGTACATGGAGCTTGTTACTCAGTTGATAGATCGATGGGTGGGTGAGTGAGTGAGTTGGTGAGTGAGTGAGTGAGTGAGTGAGTGAGTGAGTGAGTGAGTGAGTGAGTGAGTGAGTGAGTGAGTGAGTGAGTCGGTCGGCAGGTAGATACAATTGAGTTAATGCCGTCTCTCAGTTCTCTCTGGGATTTTTTCTCCGTCAATTATATACAAATGTATAAGTGTATTGATTTTATTAAAGTGTTCATGTTCCAAATATTTTATAATGTTTTTTTTTGTTTTGTTTTTTGGTATGGTGAATTGATATCATGATATTTTTTTTCTATAGAAGGTTGATTTATGTATGAAATTATGTTGGATTGCCACTGAAGAAAATTGAAAATTGGAAAATAGGATATGTACGATGTCCTTTTTCGTCCAAAGAATTTCGCTAGTAAACAGGCGATAATCATCCCCTTTTCTTGAAAGATTTTTTTTTTTTTGGGCCTTTTTTTATCCCTTATAGAAAAAAATTCCGAAAAATTTTTTTTTCCCTATAAATTAAAAAATGGTATTGTTTGGTACTTGGGTTAAACCTTTTTAAGCAAAAATTTCTCGATTTTCAAAAAAATTGCTAAATATTACTTTGAAAATTTTTTAAATTATTATTTTCCAACCGCCAAAAATTTTTGTACGTTTTATTCGCAGTTTAAATTTTTTCCCAAAATTTTTTTCAAGTAACCACTGCGCTGATCAACTTTTGCGGGTAACCTTCAACCATGTCTGTCAGACACTCGCTCAATCGTATTTTAAATCTATAAGAAAGAGAATTTCAAGGAAATTTATGAGTTGACAAATCTAATTTCATCTGTTCTTACGACACTTGATATATTGTCCTGGCAACAGGGAACACTTTCAGGGCTTAATTACTTTAAGTAATTAAACAATTAATTATCACATTTATTCTTTCGATTATTTTATTTCCAGTGTCAAGAGCTTTTCCAAGTATTTCTCTTTATCCATATGTATAGTAACATCTAGGGGCTAATATACATGATATTAATCAGAATAAACACTTTAATGTCAATAGAATAAGGTAGATATTACATCACGTGAGTATCGTTGTTTAACTTAACGGACACTTAATAATAAGAGTATGTAATTAAGAGACAGTAGTTGTGTTAAGTGGATGTTTGTATGTAAGACACTTGAAGTTGTTGAAATCCCGGCCTGCTTTACTTAAGATTAAAGGAAAAGAAATAAACTGAATAAACTGAAATAATCTTGTCTTATTTTACAATCATTATTGCTGTTAAACTCGTGTATTGAAAATGCCAGTTTTGGTCACAAGTGGCTCTAAGTATTTAACATCTTAAGTTGTTGAAAGAAGCGTGAAATGGATGATAGTCAGGTAAAAACTGAATAAAAATTGTATGATTCTGACTAAATTGGCTAATTTCAGTAAAAGTAAAGTTCCAGTTGAATAACCACATAAAATATAATATTGAGAGAAAGAAAAAATTTAATGTAATGCCATAATTTTTTTTTAATTTTCCATCATTTAACATATTGTTGTGATATCGTTAAAGCAGCATGCCCCAAGATCCATGTTTACTTTCATAACAATTAGCAAAATGAATTTATTAACGGGTTTTCTTACTACAGTAACTAAGTAGTTTTCCAGCGACAAGGTTCGAAAGCAGACGGAACTTTAGTTATTGCTGAGGTATCTTTCATTGGAAGATATATGGTCTAAGATGACGCAATTTCTTTATAAATGAACAAAACAATATATAGCAGATACGTATGAATGTAGAACCAATAGTAGTATTTCTAAGCTATCGAAGATCCTCATTCACATATCTTTGCATAGCCGATATAGCACCGTCTGGAACTGCGCAACACTTCTAATACAAATGGTTATATTTCCCATGCAGGAGAAAACATAACTGTTTTATAAATAGTCAATTGTGAATAAAATAACAGAACAGAAATTGATTGGAATATGGCCCCGATTTTATTGCGCATTTTGGTGAAAACAAATATCATCGTCAAAAAATATGAAATGAAATAAAAATTGTAATGAGAAAAAATATGAAAGACAGCTCCCAGCTAAATGCATGGATAGCTACACTGCAACGCAAAGTGCTGTAAACTATTATAATAATCTTTGAAAATGCTAAACTAGGCTTGCCGCTACGAAATCTACCATTAAGAAAGTAAAGCGGCGTGGCACTGTACAAGAGTAAAACAATAATAAAGCTAAAGATAAATCGGGGCAAATTGCTCCCATTAAATCTCTTAACAATAAGATATTTCTTCTTGGCGACAACATTTTTGTGTTGAGGGCCACTTAATATTTTAAGAAATGAAATTCGCCATTTTTCATTATTTGTTAATTATTTTCATAACTCCTGCGCCGAAACGGTAAAATGTTTATTGGATATGAGTCTGATATCGACTACACTGAAATATGTATCAGTGAAAATGAAGGAAAAGCGAGAGAAGTTTATGTACACATTTTTAATAAAATAAAATAAGTTTTAAAAAACAAAAAGGGGATTGGAATCTTAGCAAATATTGCTTATATAATATACATCGCAATCCATTAATAAACCTGAGCTAAGCATAAGGACGGTAGGACAGGGGGACTTACATGTCTGTTTCAACAAAGCCGGGTGTTAGAGGTATGTAGCAAAGACAACGCGGCGATGAAGCGATATGTACGGACCAACGCGTACATATTTAACCCTGCTTATTCAACTTTCGACTAGCCACTTTAAGGCGTTGGCCGGCAAGTTGTTTTTTTTGCAACCCTGTCCCAATAAGACACAGGCAAATTTATGGACAGCTAAATGGCCGACCGCACGGTCACAGGCCCCCTCTAACGGTTAAGGGCGCACGCCCAATAACACCAATATAAGAGATAACCGCCGAACGCAAGGTGCTGTAACAAACGGTTAACCTAGGAAAAAGTCAGCACAAAGATACTGCTGCGATATCATGACTTTAAGAATATACTAATAACTAGATGTGCCAAAACCATTTTTTCAACCTTTTTTTTTTTTTTTTTTTTTTGACTCACGACGCGGATATTTAAAAGTTTTTTTAAAAAAATAAAAAGCAATCGTTCTCCCGCTTTTCCTTCTTAAACGATGCACATACGTTGTAGCATGCCGATAGATTCTATGCAGCCACACAGTACACTTAAAGCATTATGTTTGGGGACAATCTCTGGAAAAAAGATTTGCTTGGTAGAACCAATTGACCTTTTCAAATAAAACGGCTTTAGTCATCACGATACATAGGCAGTAAGACGATCAAACGGGAAAATAAAATGAACTTAGATAAAGAGACTATTGGCTAAAAATTTCTAAAGGGAAACAAACAAAACTTGACAAACACAACGTAGCACTTTAAAACAGATCACTTCCCACAAAACGTGTAACACTGAAGTGCCTTTAAACAGACCAAAGACACTACAAACCAGGTCGTCGGTTCGAATCCTTGTTTATCTTTAATATACATATATTGAAGGAAGTAGAAGTTTCAATTTCTTATTATTTAACGATAATTGGCCCTTGTTTATTATCTATTGCTTAATTCAATAACAAATATGATAGACAAAATACTTTAGAGAAACTTTGGGTTATATCTAATTAAAACGACATATTTAATCAATGTTTAGAATTTGACAATGTTAAACACGAAAACACTTGACGTACGGATGTTCAAATAGGAGGAGTCATATAAGAAACAACAAATTAGCTTGAGTGGCCTGTTACACGAACATAACTACCTTACAAATAACACTGCATAATAATGTATATATTGACAGATTATTCTTATCTTCTTTTTGAAGAAGGGGCCCTTACGTCAATGACCCGGTTCAGAAAAGTAGTCATAAGTAACAAGACGTACCTTTAAAACAAAATAAACTCGGCCGAAGTAAAACTGGTAAATTGGCATAGTTTAGTTCTTAGCTTTCCATGCAATGCCATAGAGAAATCTTAGCAAAGCTTGCATAACAATGACATAATTACGTACATAATTTCTTGTAAGGTTATTAATCTTGAAAAATGAACACTTTAAGATGTATGAGTCTCTAAACAAACCGGTCATGTTTAAGTGAACTCAATTTCTGACACCAACATCTACGCATTTCTTTGGGGTCCAACGGTCTTTGGGGTCAAAATCGACAAATTGACCCAAAGGTGCGTTAATATGCTACATATCAACGCACTTTGGGTTCCGGAGGTCCAAAGGTGTCATCTGAGTTCTGCTTAAATACTGAGTACTGACTTATTTTCGATCTGCGACATTGAAATATTTGAGGTAGATTTTAAGATGGCGGATGCTTAAGTGATAAAAGTTTCTTTAATTTTACCACTCGAAATAACTAAAAATTGTGTTTATATAACAAAATTACGATGATCAGTTATTATTCCATGAATATGCTTCACTCAACCCCAACCCTTTGAGAATAGCGGGTGGACATTAATTTTAAACCAAGCCGACCACTGGTAAAATCTTCGCCCTGCGGGGATACTCAGATAATAACATTCCTGAACAACGCAAACATCAAAACACGATTCTTTTTTAATCCGCACTCCCCCGGGGGCAAGGGAGTGGGTACAAATGACTGGTGTTTTAAAAATTTCACAATTAAAGATCTAACTAGGTCCTTATATTCCACTGATTTAGAAAAAATGCTTTAAGCTTTGAAGGATTTTTATGAAACTTGGATCAATTCTTTAACACATCCAGGTAATGTGCAGAACTTATATGCCAGGTGTGCCAGCTCAAGGTCGGAGTCACACCTACAGGTCAAAGACTTGGGTTTCATGTCCGCTCCTTATCTCCTCAACCCCATGAAGGATCTTAAGGGGGATACGGACAAAAGCTCCCTGGACAAAAGCCCCCCCCCCATCTCAATATGACATGGTGGACAAAAAGCCCCCCCCCCATGAAATTTACACATAGGACAAAAGCCTCCCCCCCATCAAAATTACAAATAGGACAAAAGCCCCCCCCCCCCCTCCAGTCCATCAAATAATTGTAATTGACAATCTCGTCAGTTTAAATCCGGAACTTGATGTATTGAGACAAATCAAAATCAGTATGTTTAATTTAACAAATAAATGCAATTGTTTTAAAAGATAATTTAATTAAGATTAATATCTAAAGGTTCAAAAGCTTAAATTTGATTTATTGTGTAATTCGTATATAATTTATTGATGATATGAATGTTTTTATGTTTATTATATATTGTAGAGTACAAATTTAATGTAAATAAATACTTTCAGAGAATCGCTTATCAACGCTTATCAAGGAAATAAAAGTTAAAGCGCATACTCGTTTAGATTCATTTTAAATATAACACAAGTTCCCCGAACCCTGGGCATGTGAAAAAAGATAGTTATCAGACTGGTCTATAAACCTGAGGGGGCTTTGTCCAGGAGGGGGTGGCTTTTGTCCTACACACTTTGTGCCAAATGTAAACCACATCGACACCATATGCAGAACCTTTTTTGGGGTTACCGCGGACTATTTATATATATATATATATATATATATATATATATATATATATATATATATATATATATATATATATATATATATATATATATATATATATATATATATATATATATATATAAAAAGTGTTGTTATTTTTTTTGATACCTCCAAAAATGAAAATGTTGATATTTGCAAATGGCATTTATACCCCGTATTTATACGATACCCCACAATCCCCTCTATACCCCCAGTGAGAATTTTACATTATTCTGAAGCTCCGCTCTTAATGTGCGACTACTTATAAATAATTGATATTTTTAGTACTGCCTGTACGACTACTACTTAAAGCCGCATCTACACCTAGTCAAGTTTCTTAAATGTCACATTTAGCTAAATAAATGGCTATTTCAACATATTATGAGGCACATTTTTTACTGAAATGTTGGGGTCGAAATTGGACCCCAAAGTGCGTAACGCACTCTGGGGTCGGACCCCAAAGTACGTAACGCACTTTGGGGTCGAATCCCAAAGTGCGTTTGACCCCAAAGTGCGGTGTAACATAGCCCAATGGACCTTTTAGTCTCCAAGTCACCTTAAATTGACAAATATCAAAGAGTTTATATCACAGATCAATATTGTTCTTCCTTTCTCGCGTTACTAGGCAATTTGATAAGTATAATATGGTATTAAATTGGCATTATAATGCGTTTTAATTTGCGTGATTACGCCTTTTGATTCGCGTTTTTACGCCTTTATTCGCGTTACTTTTCCTTGCGTTGCTATGCCTTTTTTTCGCGTTACTACGCCTTTTGATTCGCGTAATTACGCCTTTTGATTCGCGTAATAACGCCTTTATTCGCGTTATATAACGCCTTTGCATTTTTTTTAATTTTATTTGACACTATTAGGCTTTCGTATTGTAAAATTATTTGACTTATAAATTTTCTGTTTGGCATCGCAGTCAAATAGTATAAAAGATTTAAATCAGGTAAATTGAAATACTGAACATGTATTATCACGTGTTATGATCTTTTTCAGATGAGGATTAACCTCGATTTCATATGTTATATAAATCTCTTGAGTTTTTATATGAACTTTTTCAACAACAATTAAGTTGTCCTCATATTTTTGCTAATAAATATATTTCTTTTTTTTAACAATAATATTAATGTCAAGTCCGTGGTCGCAAGGGGTATTCTTAAAGAATCTTTGTTTCCATGTCTTTTTATGGCAATCTTGGCCACAATGTTATAAAGGCATCTTTAGTATATTTGTAAAAAGGCTTTTTATATAATTTTATACTTTTTCTCTTTGACTTACTCGAAATTATTTATTAACTTTCTTCTACATTTCTATGTAGGGCGATGCTCTTTTGCCCTTCGCGAGACAATCCTACTTCCAGTCGATTTTTCATAGCAACGGACCGCTTCGTAAAAGGTTTTAAAAAGGGGTATGTAGTAGACCTTAAGCTAGCTTGTGTGAAAAAATTCAGATAATTCTCTCACCCAGAGTTATCATTTTATATAAAGTGAGTTGCAAAAGAAATTGTTGACAGAGAGATTTTGTAAACTTATTTAAGCAAAATATTAGCATGTCTGATATCAAAATTTGCAGAAATATATTGACTACACGATAGTTTTCATAAAATGTAGATTTGATAATCATCAAAACTTTGATAACGTGTAAACAGGTGCGGGGTGAAAAATAAAAGTTGCATAATTGTTCATTTTTGTGCATGCGGTTTTTTGTTTTGTTTTGTTCTTTTGTTATTTGTTGTTTTTTTTGGATACTTGAATATTTGAATGGAATATCATTCAAGCAGAAGTTCATATGGCGTTTCGTTAGATCCCATGCATCCTTAGATGATATTAATGGTGACGTAATGGGTCAGAAAAGCGTTAAGAAATAACGATTTTGTACCTTTTACTTTATATCCTTCCGCTTTTTACAGGAAACCAAACTTTTGATAATTATTAAATTTCGATACAAATCAAAACATTGTTTGGTCAATATACTTCTGCAAATTTTGATACAAAATAATTAACTTGAAGATCCTAGCCCTTTTCAACATTTTATTTTACCTCTATTTCCCTGTTTTCATGTTTCTTAATGCTAAAAAAATCTGGGTTTTTTTCGCGCATGTGCCAACGGTCCTTCATATAATCTTATCAAATGGCTAAAAAGAGATCGAATACCGTTTTGATGACGCCATTATTAGTGTTTGTGAGAATCGATCAGTGGTTAAACATACAATTATGTCCCCGAGCGCTCAAGATCCTTGGTCGAGTGATTTTCCATGCACTATTGCCGGAAATTTGGGAGAGGGATATGTCGGAAACGATAGGATGTTTGGATTTCTTTTTCTTTTATTCTAGGACGTAGAGAAGAACCAATTTTCAATCGAAAATGTAAGTTGATATGAATTATTTGAATTATATCTGATGAGTAAATTTATTTCACATAAAAATCTGGAAAGCGTTACTGTTTCATAGGAAAATCCGGAAAATGAAAATATTTCACCGGTTCACGCCCTAATTGGAACACGACCATGTTTCCCCATATGACACCAGTACTGGTTGGTTCCAGGAAGTGGACCCTAAAGTGATTAATTTAAGTTGCAATCGAGCTAAAATAAATATGTTTAAACCAAACTAATGTTAAAAGGATGATTTATTTAGGCGACTTGATCTACTCATTACTGCACCAACTGCCTTGTTTGTTTCTTTTTCTCTTCGGTCCTTTAAAGAATTCAAGTCAAGAGGTACAACTCTTAATTGAACATCAATATTAAATTAGTAGGAGTTGTTCCCCCTGTACACATGAGTCAATCTGATTAAAGTCAGCTCCTAAAAAATAAGTCATATTGGTATCGATGTTATATTTTATGTTGATATTGTAATGAAATAACTTCTGAAAAGGATTCTGTAATCTAATGCCTGGCATTTATGACATTTTACAATATTGATAAGATACTATCTTGAATTAGATCTACTTTCTTTATAATGTTTGTAGAATTGTATATTTCTTTCTTCCTCTTTAATTGTATACATCAATATATTGTATCTATATGAAATAAAGAAGATTCAACGCAATTATACTAATCTAACTTCTATGTTTGAAAATGTTCGGGAGAGGATAAAATAAGTTGTTTTATAGATACATTTTTGTACTTAGATTGCTAAAATGGTTTATAAGTTGATATAAAATTCTGTAAAACAAAGTATCATTTTCTATCTTTTTAAATACAAAATCGGGTAGTTTGGGCGCAGACTTATCATTACTCCATATACAAACAAACGTATGTGTCTACTGACATACGTGTGCAGCCCTAGTTCGACACTTTCTTGTGTGTTTTGGCGTAGGGGGTACGGGGAGGGATGGGTCAAAATATTTAAGCCTGTCTGGGTAGATTTTTATGCCTTTATTGCACTGATGAATTCAGCTGCTCCAGTAATCACTACTTCAATGAATTGTCGTATTTTTAACCACACATAGGTGAAGTTAACAGGTTGATGAAAAAATGTAACTTATTGTTTTTCATTTATCAAAAATGTTTTTATACATAATTATAATGCTAATTGCGACAAGCAATCGATGAAGGTTCTATATATAAAAATAAGGAATGTGTCAAGTGCTGTGAATTACATACACTCATTCAATTATTCACGCGCATTAATTTACAAACATCAAGTAAATTCACTTGTAATCTGTAAGTACATGTGTAAACTGAAACACTGCACTTTTTTTAGACCTTATAGTGAATTAGAATAAAAATCAAAAGTAACTTTCATAAATCATCATGAACAAACTTGCTTGATTACTGGTTCCAGTTGCGTAAGGGTTAAAATAAATCGTAATACATAATAACAAAATATTGCATTTATTGCACTAGCATTACATTATTTTTATTGTAAAGTATAAAACTATTCATCTTTGTTCATGTATAAATGATGATTTATTTATTGAACTTGATTCACTATATATTTCAGACTGTTTTTCGATTGATGGTGCATAAACACTTTATTGAAAAAAAGTGTGAAATGGTTAAAAGTCAGTGAGCAGACGATCATGGCTAGCGTAAATGGCGGGAAGAATCCATGCAGACGACAGTCGTCTCATGCTATCCTGCACCGTATCAGATTGTACGAGACTGCAGGCTGGCATTGCTTCCAGGAAGCTTGCACTGGCGACATATGCTATTCAATCCTTTTCATCAGGCTGGGGTTTTAAAAAGGAAAACAAAACTTTGTAATGTATATCTTGTTTACTATCTTTAAAAAAATAACGATGTCAATGTAACGTGTTTACATCTCATTATAGACTCGTGTTTCATAATGAACCATTTTAATAAACTAGTAGGGTTATTAACCGTTATTTTAGTCACTTGGTCATCGGTTCTGTGTGTATTTTTGTATCTCAGATTTTATCGCTCTGTAACTCTAATATAGTTTTTAACGTAATGATACGACATTGTGAACTTAAATAAATGTTTAAACTTATCAATTGAAAATAATTTTGCTCAGTTACGTTTCAGTAATTTGAATAAATGACTTTTAATGTAAGTTTTAAAATATATATTTTCAAAGTGCATAACAATTGTAACATTTGTTCAACCATGTTATCAATAGTATTTTCACAGGTTGCAGACGACACTAAATTTTGAAGAGGAAAGCTTTGACTTCCGGTGTGTCTGCCACTCGATCTTGCAACTCCAGTTACTTCCCCTGGTGTTCAGTATTATAATAAAGGTGATTCGTTTTCTTCTCTTTCAAGGTAAGATATTTTGAAGAAATTTATATGTTGTAACCTTATGTACAAATTTGAGCTAAATAAATACAGTAAAGGATATTCAAGTTTTTCTATAAATGCAAGATTTATTTTCATCGAGTGGTATGAAAATAAGATATTTTATGAGTTGCGGTAGCTACGAGTGAATTATTATAATCTTCATACCACAAGATGAAAATACATAAATAAATCCTGTATTTATAAAAAAAAAACTTGAAAATTTCTGTAAATTATATACATTTTTCTCTTTTTTGACATTACAATTCGAAAGAATCGCCACTAAAGTTTCTGTACTTGCAGAATTAAGAAGAAAGTAGTCAGACAAGATACCAGTGAACATACGGAAAATATGTTTTTCAAGAGTGAATTTTTTTCAGAGAAAATACGAAAAATGAAAATATGCATTTCATTTCATTAATATTTCTCAATATTTCATTTATAAGTATATAAAAAAGAACAATACATTTTACAGAGGTGCTGATTACATTAATCTTTAACCCTGCTTTACATTTAAAATGGACTTGTCCATCCTCCAATCTGGACAAAACCATTAATTATATACTATACTTGTTTTTTGAAAGAATGTTAATTTTTTCAGTTGGAACATACGTGACAAGTATTGGTGCTTTTTTCTAGAAAACATTCAACTGAACTACTTTTTCCAAGAGCAGTCGCTTCCTTAAATCTAAGTATTTCAATGCAAAAATATTCAATGACATAATCATATTGTATTATTTATTACAGAAAATTACGGTGGCAAAACAAGGTGACATGTGTGTTTTTTATTTATCTCGAGTGCACGGGATACTATGTCGTGGCCACGAATTACTAAGTTGTGGCCACGAGATAGTTAAGTCGAGGGAACGATATACAATGCCGTGGCCACGACATAGTATCTAGTGCCCACGACTTAATTATCTAGTGCCCACGACTTAGAAACTCATGGCTACGACATAGTATCTCGTTCCCACGACTTAAGTATCTCATGGCCACGACTTCGTAACTCGTGGCCACGACATAATATCTCGTTCCTACTACTTAATTATCTCGTGCCCACGATTTAGTAACACGTGGCCACGACATAGTATCTCGTTCCCACGACTTAACTATCTCGTGGCCACGACTTCGTAACTCGTAACCACGACGTAGTATCTCATTCCCACGACTTACCTATCTCGTGGCCACGATTTATTTTATCGTGGCCACGACATAATATCTCGTTTCCACGACTTAATTATCTCGTAGCCACGACTTCGTAACACGTGGCCAGGACGTAGTTTCTTATTCCACTACTTAATTATCTCGTGCCCACGACTTAGTAACACGTGGTCACGACATAATATCTCGTTCCCATGACTTAACTATTTCGTGGCCACGACTTCGTAACTCGTGACCACGACATAATATCTCGTTCCCACGACTTAATTATCTCGTGCCCACGACTTAGTAACACGTGGCCACGACATAATATCTCGTTCCCATGACTTAATTATCTCGTGCCCACGACTTCGTAACTCGTGGCCACGACATAATATCTAGTTCCCACGACTTAATTATCTCGTGCCCACGACTTAGTAACTCGTGACCACCACATAATATCTCTTTCCCACGACTTAACTATCTCGTGGCCACGAATTATCTCGTGGCCACCACATAGTATCTCGTGCGCACGAGATAAATGAAAACAAACACATGTCACCTTTGTGCCACCGTAGAAAATAATAGATATGGCTTACCTTTAATTCACGAATAGGTAAAAAATAATGCAACATTCTTTCAGATTTATGCTTATTATTCATGTAAAGTTTGAAAATGCTTACATTATTTGTACGTTAAAATACTCATGTTTGATCTTTCTAATGTAGGGGAAAATATTAATTCCAAACTAAATACAAATTTTACAAATATGGACCATGGTGAATTGAGCAGGTGACGGAATGAAGAAAACCACATTATTTTATGCTTTTCAGTGGATTACTGATTTATCCGTGAAAATTATATTTGATAATTTCACAGTGAAAATTATCAAAATATAATTTCACACTTTTCAATGACGAAACTACTTTTTTAAGATTTTTCCCATGTGGTACCTCAATTTTATTTTTGCTTACAATTCTGACAATGTCAGGCTGTTTAAAGAAAAAGCAAAGCTGAAAGTGATAAATAACTTAAATGTCAAAAGTAATAAAAAGAAGAAAACTTACTTCTATTCAATCAAATTCCAATCACCAAATTTCGTCTCTAATTTTTTTTTGTTTTCATTTTTACAGTCTGAAAAATACATTCCTTCAACATGCAAAACTGCTCTTGATGACATTTGGGCATATTAAAGTATCCTACGAGCAATTACTGCCGTATGTTTTATGAAAAATTGAAAAGCAATGACAGCCATCACTCGAAGAACAAGTTAAAACAACCAAGCGTTCTTGAGACAGCTTCCAAGTTTTCCATTTTCATAGCTGCTTTTTTGAATGTTTTCACATCTGTCAACACTTATTTTTTGTCTGTTGCAATCCTCAAATAAGTTTTCTTTCTTTTAAAAAGGTGTATGACTAACAAATCCAAATGATATTCCTCTGAATCAAACACAATTATTTTCCTCCCATGAAATACACAACTTTAAAAAATGGCTGCCGCTAACATTTTACAAAGCCAGGTCTAATATAAATTCGCAGTAAGTAACAGAAATATGGGTGGACGGTTGGACTTTTTCTCCTACAAGAATTGTTTGTTTTTATTATTAAAACAAGCGATCATTCATATTTTTTTTAATAAAACGAATAATATTACCGTCATTTAACGTCGATTGTCCGACTTATTTTTCAGCTCAAGACTTCTTGTTTTTAATGAGAAATTCCGACTAAATGGGGCTCTCAATGGGGAAAACAGATTTTAATATTAACGTTAATATTATGGAAATTTCGTTTTAACTTGTTTTTAACCATAAAATAAAAGAAAATTTGTTTGTTTGTTGTGTAAGATGTAATTTTATTTCATCTCGTGAGAATACTGTTTTTAAAGCCCACTCGATGAAATAAAATTTCATCTTACACACAAACAAACAAATATCCTCTATTTCTTTACAGTCGGCAAAATAACTGCGTTCCGGTTTGGAACAGAACTTGTGCATGCCGTTAGAGCATACGTGACAAAGATAGGTAAAAAAAATAATGTACTACATTTGTGATCGTGCCAAGGAAGGGAGATCATCATGCATGTATTAAAAATAAGGAACCTGGAAGATAAAAAATATAATCTAAATAAATCATAGACTATTACATACCAGTTTTATTTTTAATGTATTTTTTAATGAACTGGCGACATTTATTGTAACATTACGATAACAAATTGCATTTTGATATATAAATAGATTAATTTGGTTAACCTTTATTTCAGTTTCGTGATTTGGAATTTAGGAAAGAACGAGATATGTGAAATGAGTCCCGGCAAATTGACCTTGGCATGTAGCATCCTTATCACAGAATCAACCGATTAAGGTTAGGTAATGAATATATTTTTGTCTTAACAAGCTTGAAGCGAACCTTTCACCAGAATAGGGCCAGACCAGTCTATGCTTATATGCAGTTGGCCGGCCTCTTTCCTGTTTGCTAACTTGTAATTAGCATTTACATAATGATAATAATTGATAACTAAACTGTTACATAGATAAAAGGTTGAAATAATTTAAAGTTCTTTTAGTAACTTCAGAAGGTTAAAGAAACACGCCTTCAGATTCATGCTAATTTTTCGTTAAAATTTTGAAATTGCATGCAAAAGAAAAATATTATGTAATGAACAAAAGTTATTTACGCATTACAAACGACACTTAAAGTCACTCTCAGAGGTCAAGATATGAACAAATAGCCATTACTGAGTGAGTCACACAGTAAAGATATGGTGATAAATACTGCAAATAATGACACATAGTACCTTAATAATTACTTGATTCTTTAATCTTTTTACTTTTCTTAAAATCTTAGTACATTTTCTTTAAATTTGCTTTTCTTGAATTTTCGAGTGTCGGTTCACCTGCAGGCGTTCAACTTTAAAACGTGTTTATAGCTCAGATTTAGATGTGTGTTAATTTTGTCCTGAAACAATATGGCATCTTGAAACAACGAAGTTTTGTATTAAAGATGATTGATATAAAAGTAACTATGTAGAAACCTTTTAGTTTAAACATTTTTTTTAAGTTTTTAATTTAACTGAGCTCGAAAGGTAAGAAAGTTATTTGGCAAATTGAACCATATTTTTTTTTTACCTGCTAGCCTAATTGAACCACTGATGTCGTCTGCTTCCCGGAAGTTATTCGTTATTCCGTGCTGGTGACATTGGGAAACTTTGTCGTGAATGCAATAGGGCTCGAATCAACAGTTCCTGAATTAAGTGGTACATACCTGAGCCACAAGGTCATTACTGACTATCCTTAACAGTGGTCGAGGGGTTAGAGTCTATGACTACTAATCCAGTTACCTCTCTGGCTTGGGATCGATCCCCGGGAGATGCCTTGGTAGTTTAGCGCGGAGGAAGGTAGTCTAGTACTGGTGTAAAATGAAACAAATAAACAAACATACTTAACAGTAATCAATTACTTCGACCATCCCTTCCCTTTCAAATTTGATATCTGTAAATCAATGTTTTATAAAGGAATTTACATGACAAAATATGTTCCTTTTTGCACACAGAAATTCGCAAAACAAATTCTATGTTTCTGCAATGATTAAGATTTAAACTGTTTTGTTATACAGGTTGTTTTTAGCATGACTATAGAGAAAAAATGGAGTGCGTTGGTCTCATTGTCCGCAGCCAGATTTCTGATTAAAGAGTTTGTGAAATTAAACATGTTTTGCTATTTAACTTTATTTCCTTAAACTTCAAATATACATTACTAAACATCACGGTTAGCTGATAGTATAGCCTAATCAGAATGCACGAGACACGTGCATAAAGTGTTAAACCCAACCAGAATAAATTGATCATTGCAGTTAAAAATGCACAAGAATTAATAACATTATCGTCTAATGACATCGAGTGAGCAAAAGTTTTATGAATAACACTTTATAATTTTGTTGTTGTTTTATTAAACGTTCATATAAGCATTTTCAATTAGAGTTATGATTACATTTGGTGGTTCAACCTGTGCGTCTGCTGTCATTTGCACGTTAAACGCAAAGCGTTACAAGTGATATGAATATTTTATACATTCCATAAACACTTTATTTATTTTTTTCTGAAGTATTAATATTTCTTAAATGTTTTGTTTACTGGTATTAAGATATGTAGCTTTAAAGACCCATTGTGCCTTAAGACACGCTTTTATTTTTATTTCTCAAATTTGAAGCTTTTTTATTTTCGGTGTCCTATTATAGTTTCAAAAAAGATATTCATTGGTCATTTACCTGAACATTCTTTTCATTTTTTTAAAAAAAATGGTGCAGTTTTAGTGTGTTTGTATTTTGTAAGGAAGTCAAAATACTACAATGTACTTTGTTTACATTTTGCTACCTTTAAAGCAATTTATTTCACATTCAGCCTTATATTATTTTGCTAATAAGCATGGAACATGCGCTAAAACATTATTTGTATGTTAAAATACTCGTGTTTGATCTTTCTAATGTAGGGAAAATATTCATTCCTTAGGCATCATGTGCCTTTAATAACAAAAAAAAAATGATTCCAAATTAAATACAAATTTTACAAAACAGATGTATCAGTGATCTTTAAATTTCAGAAATATGGACCATGGTGAATTTAGCAGGTGACGGAAAGAAGAAAAACATCCTTTACAGTCGGCAAAATAACTGGAACAGAACTTCTGCATGCCGTTGCAGCATACGTGACAAAGATATTTCCTCCACCTGATAACATTTGGTATTTTCCTAGAAATGTCATGCTCCAAATGTTGTTTTCTGTTGTTGTTTTTTTTCTGTCAAGTTTAAGAAATATATTACAATGTAACTGTCTTATATTATGGCATTTGTGAAGTAAAGAGTTATTGTGCGTGGTAGTAAAACTCATATGTGTGTTAGCTCAAAGTAGATTTTCTACATGCGCTTGAACAAAAGTTCATAAATGCCATGCTATGAACAGAATAAAATAGATATTTTATAGTAAATCTTATGCAATAGACTAAAATATTAATAAACATATTGTACCGTCAACATAATGACCACTAGCAAAATTTCTAAAATAAATAACAAAGATTTTTATAATGTGTACTACAAGTTGTTTAATAATTATGTAACATTTGACTTGAACATAATAATGTTAATTAATATATAAGAGACCGTAGACTGAGACAAAACAATTTAAACAACGCCATGTGAAATTTCTTAAGATTTAGTTAACACAACCACCCACCACGATAAAACAAGAAACGTAATGAAAATACCAACAATGTAGCAAGACACCACTCGTTGATTAAAAAAATGGAATACAATAAAATGAAAATCAATAGTAAAATAAAATACAAACAAGAAGAACAATAATGAAATAGAATAAAAATTAGCTTTAATGTAATAAAATAAGAACAACAATAATGAAATAAATAACATTAAACAATTAACTATTTCATGTAAAATAGAACAAAACATAACTGAATAATGTAAAAAAAAAAACAATAAATAAAAGCCCTATGAAGGAAATAAATTGACAAAAATTTTAATATGAAGATAAAACCAACACGAAATGGGAAAATGGGAAAAAAAATATATTTTTACAAATGGTCATTTAGTTATTTACCTAAAAAATGTTTGACCTAAAGTGACGAGCTTTGTGGCACCAGTATACCAGGCCCTGCACTTCCGTTCAGACCTGACCCAGGCTCTATACGGTTGGTGACAGCTTCTAATTTTATTTATTCAAATTATATTCCCAATTGATAATGAACGTATTCAGAAAATGAAAGTGAAAAACTTCATTAGTTAATATTAATCATTCCAGTTAATGGTTAAATTATCGAACACATTGTAGCTTACAACCGTGTACCAACTGTCTTTAGAAATTTTCTTTTGATTTTGTGGTTATGTATCTAACAGTAGTTAAAATGATAATAAGTAAATAAATAAAAAACAAACGTTAGCATCCATTAGCTTTTTTTCATTCGCCTGTATTGCGATATTGTTCAATCAAGTTTACTTTTTGCTATTTTACTTCGCTTGTTTAAAATATAGACTGACCCTCCTCTGAAACTGCACAATTATATTATCGGAATCAAAGGAGACTCCTCTTAAATAAAAACAAAATTAGTAAAATCGATATTCATTTTCTCGCCAGTACACTGCAATCACCTGTTTTTCTAACTGATAACTCGCACTAACATAATTTTTCAGGAAAATGACTTCATACGCTACCTTAAAACTGCCAAATATTTTTAATCAAAGAGCATTAAACATAATGTTAGGCTAAAAAAATCGATGGCAAAAGCATAAGATGTTTAGTATAACAATGTTAAGAGTAAGTCTCCCCTTTGTTTTCTTGGTCATTTTCCATTTTCAGGGGGAGGTAA